>NW_026136722.1:19960057-20244983 GCF_905237075.1 Dicentrarchus labrax
TTAGTTTTTTTTGTTTATTTCAAAACTTAAAAGTTTGAGTTTGACTTAAGAAAAATAAAATTGACTAAATTTAGACATTAAATAATTTGCTTAAAGTGACGAATTAACGGTTTGATTAAGTATAAGTATTTGATAAATGCTACACGTTGTTTATTTGATTTAATTTAGTTAATTATGAGGTCATGTATAAATGGTTAAAATACAAACAACAACCAACCTCTGCAGTTCATCTAACGGCCACTAGAGGCTGGCTCCAGCAGTGAGTCTCCATAAGGTCTCATATTAAAATACTTTACAGCAGAAATAAACATGTTTACATCCTTTTGGTCTCTAGAGATAATTTCCCTGTTTTTAATGTTTGTGTTGTAAAAACTTCCTTAATTATACAAAATATCTGTCAATTAACGAACAAATCCATTAAAATGACACAATAATTACTTTTTTACTGTTAATGTCACTAATTTTATATAATATTAGAAATGTATTAACAGTATTAAACTGGAATTTAACAGTTTAATACTGTAAAATAAACAGTAAATATCTGTGAAAAATTATAGATTTGCAAAATGTATTTTAACTTTGAATAATCTATAGTTTTACGATTATTTACAGTTACAGATTTTTATTTTACATTATGTAAATTTACAGGATATTTTTGTAACTTCATTGATATTATTATGTATTTTTACAGTCTACAGTCTTTGTTAGAATGTTTAATGGATACATTTTATAATAATAATAATAATAATAATAATAATAATAATAATAATAATAATAATAATATGTCAGATATTTAGGTTAAAGCTGCTGAAACTCTGATTAAATAAAAATATTCTCCTGATAAAGTTTTAATATTCCGACATGGAGACAGAAAAATAATTGTTAATAATTTGTTTCGTTTTAAAACATTAAAATATCCTGAATATAAAAAAACAGTGTGTGGAAAAGGAAAGAGATTAAATTAGAGGGTCGAATATATTTTATTAAGTTACTGAACGACACAACAGGAAAAACACTGATTCTTCAAAATAAAAGCACGACTGTCAATGTTTCTCTTATTAATTGAACATTTTAAATTCATATGCAGGTTTAAAAAAGATATTAAAAACTCTGAGCAGCAGCAGTTTCTCACACAAACATTACTTATTATTATTATTATTATTGATATTTATTATAACTTATTCATCTATTCACCAAAATAAGAGCGTTTAATGTGTATGCCGTACAGCTCAGGAGAAAAGTCAAACTTTAGGTTAATGCAGAAATTAAATTACATAACAATGATCATTTTGATTAATTGTCTGTTTGGATGAATCCATTAATCATTTGTTCTGTAAAATATCAGACAAATTATAATTTCCCACAACCTGAAGTGAAATATATTTAAAACCTAATTTATATATTTTACTGTAGAAAAGCAGCAAATTCTCACATTATAGATCATATTTGGAATTTTGGCTTAAAAACTGACTGACAGGGTTAAAATATTAAATACATTTAAATATCCAGAGAAATATTGATGGTGGCAGAAATATTTGCTGATTTAATCACAAACAATCAATATTTTCTTGCAAACGGCCCCAAATAATGAAATATATAAAGATTGTGTTAGAAATCAACAAATTGTTTTATTATTTCATAAAACTTCAGTTTTACAAACATATCATTTTCTCATTGTGATCACAACAGATCAATACATCAGATAAATAGATCCATAATTAAATGTAAATATACAGTTATATTAATTTCAATTTAATCTCAATGAATGTGTTAAATTTGACTTCAGATCATTTTTATATTTCCTTATTAAATTTCTCTTGAAGAAATCATTAATTACTAATCGTATATTAATTATGATTCTGGCTCTGTGTAATATATTACAAAGGTTTTTGTTGGTATTACAAGTTAACTGCACTATCACTGTGCAGTGATTTAAAATGTTCAGTTAAAGTTTTTTAAGTAGATATCTTGTTGTCTATGTTTTATTTTGAAAGTCTAAGCTGGAAGTTTTGTTTAGTATTTTTTTTGTTTTGTTTTTGTTTCACTGATTTCTTTAATATTCATCTATTTATTCATTTCTCAGCTCCGGCCTGTGACAAAACCTTTATAATGTTATTATTAATGTGAAAAATAATACAATTTCATTATTTATTTATTTATTTTTCTGTTAATTAAATATCAGTTTAAATTGTTTTAATTACAAATATACTGCACTCCAATAACACACCACAAAGCAAGAGATTTACAATGTTCTCAATTGTTTTAAGTAGATATCCCATCGTCTTTGTTTTATGTTGAAAGTCTCCGCCGGAAGTTCTGTTTATCCTTATGGGTAAATTGACACCGTGTTCGCACCGAGGAGAGCGCAGCGGACGGGATGAGGCATTCACGGCGAGGAGGGAAAACCTGGAGGAGCGTCAGACAGCAAAGTGTCCTAAAGTCCTAAAATACCTCCAACGTTTATGTTCAACCTTTAACCGGATTAAAGTGTAATCTAACACGGCTGGAAGATAATAATCCCGGAATAATCTGCTCCAAGAAAGATCGATTTTTCTGGAACATCAACAGAAGGAATTACTCGGGAGTTTTCCTCCAAACTGCCACCGTGGTCCGCGAACATCCAGAGGAAAGTTTCTGCCACACTCGGCTCTGAAAGGTGAGTCGTTTATAAAATCCATTCCTTCTTCTGATAATAATTAATGGAAGAAAACGGTGTTTAGAAGCGGGTTCACTAACTTTGGTCCAAAGGTCGGCGGCGGAGGACGTGACGGCTCTCTGCGGTGTGTTTACATGCCAGACTCCGGCCGCGATGTGCCAGTTTCCTCCGCTCCGGGCACAGCTTCACTCCTCTTTACATTCAGACGAGTTTATGTGAAACTCGGATCAATACGTGGACAATAAAGACGTTTGTACATCAGTAGAAGCTCATCTTGAATTCGGCTTACTTAAACATCACCAAAGAGCGTTTGAATTCAGTCAGATTTTAAGTCACAACAGGGTCACAAAGCTCGCTGACCTACGCCCCCGCTGTGCGTAATTCAGTACAAGACTTCCAGTGTGAAAGGTTTAACGGTGCTTTATGCTGCTTTAACTGGGCCCGAATTGTAGACTGACTCCTACAAATTCAGGCAAAACCTGGAATCACATGTTTTGTGTGTGTCTTTTGTGGCTGATGACCACTCAAATATAGAATTAGCAACTTCTCTAAGGGAGTCTGGCATGACAGTATGTAAAAATCACAGAAAATGGCACATATAGAAGCTTATGATGAAAGAACTGTTTGCACTGTGCAAACATTTAGTCTGGTTGGTTTTTATACAATGTAAAAGGTTAAAATACTCCATTATGCACCTCTCTAACTTCACTTTAAAGTAATAACTGTGTAGTAATTCTTGTCTGTGAGCAATAAAGTGATTTATTCATCCCCACTTTGGACCACTTCAGTGAGACTGGGAGTCCCTGCGCTGTCACAGTGAAATGTACGAGTATTGTTCCTCTTGTCATGAATGCAGAGAGAATACAGAAACGCCCGAGGGAGGTGGAAGAGAACAGGGGACATGATCGGTGTAAATGGGAATGACAGCTCTGCTTACGCCCTGTGCTCCTCTGTGGCAGCCGGGTTATGTAATGGATCAAGTTGGAACCAGGAAAAAAACAGTCCAGGACTCGGCGCCGGCTGCAGGGCCAGACCAGAGTTCCTATCTGGACTCTGCAAACTCTCTCTCTCTGTTTATACAGCAACACTGGGGCTGCAGCGGTCGGGACTGTCAGCAGTGATCTGGAGCGGAGATGAAGGAGTTCTTCCTCCTATATCCGTGAGCCTGGTCACTGGGCTGGAAGAGTTTAAGTAGCTGCTCTTGAAATGAAGTCGATGGCCAGAGAGAGCATATATTCTGTCACAGAGGCCCGAGGGGAGCAGCACAGAGACGAGACCGAGAGCCAGGTGGTCTCATCCTCCTCTGCTTTAAAAACGTGAAATAAATGAATGGAGTCTGGTGTGAAATCCTGAGCGGCACACAGCGAGGAGCACTCACAGTCGGTGTTTACACAGCAGAGGAAACCCGCAAGTGAATCCCTCATGAGCTGTTTGTGTGTGAAGGTTTGCTGAGCTGTAATTAAAGCTGGCACTGTGGTCAACCCTCACCTCACCTGTGACAGGTGTGTGTCCACATTTCACTGTGTGAGCGTCACCAGAGCGAGTGAAACCCACAGTGGTGATTAAAGCTGTCAGATGTTACATTAAACTGTGAATAAACTCTGTTCTTTATGTAGTTGATTAAATAACAGCAGACAAAGTGACATTTATGGTAAGTTTCATCTCCAAAACTCACAAAGCAAAGTTTAACAGGAGAGAATCAATGAGTCCGATCAGTTAAAGATGCATTGAAACATCTGTACAAATATCTGCTTGGGACAAAAATGTCTTTTTTAACACAAAAAAGTGTAATGCTGTGGTTCTCCTGATAAATCAACTGATCTGGTTTTCTCATTTCTTTTCAGCTCTGACCACATCCCCCCCCCTCCAGTCCTCCTCCAGTCACATCAACAGGAGCTCCACCAGCCTCCAACCCCCCTGGAAATATCACCCACCCCCCCAATAAAGACTGAAAAGTCTGAGCAGGAAATTAAGGAGTGGCAGAGTTTTTCCAGAGGAAATAATATCACCAAGGATTTAACGGTTGTGTGTCGGGCTGCTTCCTGGCTGAGTGTCAGAGGGGGGGGCGGGGGGACGTCTCACCTGAGGCAGGTCCGATGTCTCCGGCGCTCAGCACGAGGCTCTGAGGAGGCGGCGGGATTTTAAGTCAAGCTGGTTGAAACGCGAGGGAGCATGGGGAAGGAGCAGGACCTGCTGCAGGCGGTGAAGAGTGGAGACCTGATGTCCACTCAGAAGCTGCTGTCCAAACTCAAGTCCAACAGGAACAGTGAGTATGCTTTTACTCTGAAATACGGCTGATATCGGGGGGTCACCAGCAGACTCCAGATGTTTAAGTGTCTATAAGTGTTTGTTGTTGGCCGTGCTGTGGCGCCGCCTGCAGATGATAGGCGGCACTGTGAGTGAATGATGGGATGTCGTTACTTCACCATTTACACTGAAGTTACAAAAACGTATCGATCGAAATTATCGATATATCGATTATTATCTGATCAGTTAGTGTTTAATTATAGGACATTTATTATAAATATTAGATATGTTTATTGATTGAAAGGTTTATGGTTCATACTGTATTTATTAGTAATTAATTTTACTCTTATTAAAGAATTGATGAGGACATATTTGGAGATATGAGGAGGTGGAGGAGATATGAGGAGGTGGAGGAGATATGAGGAGATATGAGGAGGTTGAGGAGGTGGAGGAGATATGAGGAGATATGAGGAGGTTGGAGGAGATATGAGGAGGTTGAGGAGGTTGAGGAGGTGGAGGAGATATGAGGAGATATGAGGAGGTTGAGGAGATATGAGGAGGTGGAGGATATATGAGGAGATATGAATGGGTTGAGGAGATATGAGGAGGTTGAGGAGATATGAGGAGGTTGAGGAGGTGGAGGAGATATGAGGAGATATGAGGAGGTTGAGGAGATATGAGGAGGTGGAGGATATATGCGGAGATATGAATGGGTTGAGGAGATATGAGGAGGTTGGAGGAGATATGAGGAGGTTGAGGAGATATGAGGAGGTGGAGGAGATATGAGGAGGTTGAGGAGATATGAGGAGGTATGAGGAGGTTGAGGAGATATGAGGAGATATGAGGAGGTTGAGGAGATATGAGGAGGTGGAGGAGATATGAGGAGATATGAATGGGTTGAGGAGATATGAGGAGGTTGAGGAGATATGAGGAGGTTGAGGAGATATGAGGAGGTGGAGGAGATATGAGGAGGTTGAGGAGATATGAGGAGGTGGAGGAGGTTGAGGAGATATGAGGAGATATGAGGAGGTTGAGGAGATATGAGGAGGTGGAGGAGGTTGAGGAGATATGAGGAGGTGGAGGAGGTTGAGGAGATATGAGGAGGTTGAGGAGATATGAGGAGATATGAGGAGGTGGAGGAGGTTGAGGAGATATGAGGAGGTGGAGGAGATATGAGGAGATATGAGGAGGTTGAGGAGATATGAGGAGGTTGAGGAGATATGAGGAGGTGGAGGAGATATGAGGAGGTTGAGGAGATATGAGGAGGTGGAGGAGGTTGAGGAGATATGAGGAGGTGGAGGAGATATGAGGAGATATGAGGAGGTTGAGGAGGTGTTGATTTGCTTAAACAAGCTCTTTTCTGCTGAGTCTTCGCCTCCTGCTTCTGTCACACCTCCTAAAACTCTCCGTCTGAACGAACGACGATGCCAGCGGTTCTCCGACAGCCAGCCAGCGAATGAAGCAGTTTTCTGTCTGTCTGCTGCCTCGATGAATATTTAAAACCTCCGACTCACACAGGAGTTTTACTGTTGAGGAGAAACTGAAGGTGCAGACTCTCTTTATTGCAGCTGAACCCATCTGAGGATTCCTCCATTAATCCATAAACATCAGTTCATTTAAACCTTCAGTGGAAGACGGGACGGTTTGTCCTCACTGGCTGTCACCTTACGTTCACTCCTTCATCCTCTCATTGTGCCGCTCACGTTAAATAACTCGTCTGCTGGCTCCGAGGACGAAGAGGGTTCGGGGTGGGTCGGATACAGAAAGGATCATTCGTGCTTTATTCTGAAAGCGGAAGGTCTCAGTTGGTTTGTTGGGATTTGGAGGGTCTTTTAATCTATTGTTTTTTATTTGGTACAACAGAGTATTAGGGCCAGAAATATGAGGGGGGAAGATTTAAAAAACAGAAACATTTTGAGAGAATAAAGTCAAAAGTCTGCCTGTGTTGTATCGGAGCCTCTCTGTGGTTTGTTTTTATCTGCAAGGTAAAATCACTGGTTTTGTGAATGGAGTCTGGTTGTAGCGCCTACTGTTGGAGCTATAGTGCGACACCTAGTGGCTCATTATTTACTGTTGGGACATTTAACCTACAGCGATACATCATTTTCTATAAGTTCGTCATATGTTTAAATAACCTGTGTACGAATCAGAGCTAAAGTAGCATTTAGCAGCTACACACACAGCTAGCATAGCAACATAAACACTTATATTTGAGGCTGAATGAGGCGTTCACTGCCCTCTGGGTGGAGGAATCATTTGACCTCCTCTCTCTGTGACTGATGCCGTCGCCTCCCTGCCTGACAGCCTGTTTTGTCTGCGGTGTGAGTGACCAAGAAGAGAGGCCCTCCGAGGGGCCCCGGGGCCAGCGGGAGGTCAGTCTTTATCAGGCAGATAACCTCTCACCTGTCACAGGACCGTCCACACGGCCAGGCGTCCAGCGTGATCATTGACCTCCGACCTCTGCGGGATAAACAGAGGAGGGTCTCTGATCCGTTTACCAAACATAGACAGGAAGTGACGCAACAATGACGGGACACACGAGGTCTTGTTACTTCTGCAGATTCATCCATCAACTCTTGGATCCTTAAAGTGGAAACTATTTTAAGCTCTCAGTAAGAACAGTTTCTATAACAGGAGGTAACACAGAGCAGAATACTGAGTCTCCATGTTTGTGTCTCTCGTACATTTGGTTCAGTTTCAACTCGACTTACTCTGACTGTATTAACCCGTTGAGAAGAGAGCGGGCTTCAGTTAGCCTCCGGGAGCAGTAAACTATCTGACTGTACTGTAATAAACTCATTGATGCTGGTAATACTACTGTTATAAATCAATATAAAGTCCAATGATGACATAGAGTCGACTGTTTGGGAGGTTATGCTAGCTGTTGCTAACCTCTACTCAGTATGTTTATATTGTGACGCAGTGGTTCCGACTTTAGACGCTGTAGAAGCACCGGACTGCGATCTTTACCTCGATCCCACACTTTGGACCACACATGAAAGTGGTCTGAATCAGGATGAGTCTTAGAGACTGTAATAAAAAGTGAACGTCCTATTATTGGATTGATAATAGGTATGGATGAATTATTGGAATTGGTATCAGGAGAGAAATAACTCAACGACATAAAGGAACCTCAAACAATGGAGGATAAACTGATTCTATCTGTTAAAGTCGCTCTGGAACCCACCAGTACACTGACACTATTGGACGTCCTGAGGGGTTTTATAAGTTGGAAGCTGGTATTTACGGTGACTTCGATGTGTCCTGAACGCAGCGCCATCCACCTGTCAGTAGCAGGGGAGGACCTCCGTCTCTGAGCTGTTGGGGCGTAGACGTCCCCTCGGCCAGCTGACGGGCCCCTTCCCACTCCCTCTGGGACTTCCTGCAGATCGTCACATGACCCCCACGCATTGTTCTCCGCCTCCACACGCCCAATCCATCACCTCGAATGTTACACGAGAGCCTTTTATTGTTCCGGCCGACAGCGCTTACAGAAATATCGCTGACAGACTCCCGGACTAACTCGGTTCCACATTTCGGGACGTTTCTTCTGATTTTTAAAGCTCATGTGACCCAAACTCTGTCCTCTGACATCTGGTGCTTCAGTATCTCCCCCGCGCTATCACCCAAATCACAAGGAGCTCCCAGCTGGTGCCCCGCCAGGATTAAAAGGAATTATAGCATTGTGGGGTTGGAGGGGGGGTCCGGCTCTGTTTATCAGATGCTGTGGCATCTCATTCTCACAGCGCTGCTGTTTACAGTCGGCACACTGTGACTGAGCCGCTCGATTAAATTAGGACTTAATGGACTAATCTCATAACCGCAGTGTGCTGCTGAGGCTTTCTGTGAGTCTGTGGAACTTTATACAGTTACACAAATATACGCTTCATTTTATCTTCCTGTGAAATAGTTTCTTTATTGTTTTAAAAGTCGAGACTGAAGTCAATGGCTGAACTTCCTGTTCATTTATTCCTTTAATTAATCTGCAGTATTTTAGTCATGTAATATTTGTCTATAATAACATATATGGAGAAAAAAGTTTCTAATAATTCATTATAAACACGAAAACTAAGATATTAATTTCATTATTAAAGTTAGACTTTGTTTTCGTTACCTTAGATTGAGACGTTTTTATCTACAGAGGGAGTCGGTCCTCTTCTGGTGGCGGAGTCCGCCAAACACTGGCTCCAGAAAGGGACGTTCGAATTTCTCTTGCATTTCGTGGCCACCGTAGTTTCTTCTACTTGCTTTGGAAGAGGAGGGTGAAGCAAGGAAGTTAACATTAACAAGTTAACAAGTACACTATTAATTATATAAAAGAAGATAAGAGTATATATATATATATATTAGTTGCAGAAGCTAGTTTTTCTACCATTCATCCATCCTGTTTGCTGACTGTTTTCGCGCAGTCTCAACACGTAACTTTCAGGTGTTACAGCCGACTCAATATGTGAATGTGTTTATTATTATTATTATTTATTCATCCAGATGGTAAGAAGAGTTTGGTGGATTCTGTGTTTATAACATTGAAGATTTTGAATGTAATTTTTATTTGTACTAAACCAAATACCAAGTGAAAAGTACTTAATCTGGAATATTTCTTTAATTTACAAAACTAAGTTAACTTAGAATTACCAGTAAAAGCTGCTTCATAAAGAATATTTCACATTTTGTTTTAGTTAAAATAACTAGAAAACATTAAATTAAAGATACAATTATTCTGAGAATTAAACAGTCTCAAACATAAACTTTAAAAAGGAAAGAAAATACATACCACCAAAATAAGGGAAGAAAATAGATCAAATAAAAAATAAAAAAGGATGAAATAAATGTTTATATCATTTAACCTTTATTTAGCAATGGAAGAACCATTGAGACCGAGATCTTATGTTCGATGGAGCTGATGGAGCAGACAATAAACAACAATACAATAATAATAAATATATATATATGTACAATCATAAAACAGCACAGAAGCCGACCCTCAACTGTAACATAATAAATTATTATTCATACAAACTCAATCTGAGAGGCCAAATATTACTGATAAATAAAGCTTCAACGTCAGTTTACTCACAAGAGCTTTAATTATCTTCACTGCTTTAATCTCTACATTTTTAGAACTCTTTTCTCATTTAAAGTCTATTTAAAGGGACAGAAGTTGTGGCAGTTGTAAGTCATTTAAAGCACAAACAAAAGCAAATAAAAGCCTCTGTGCCCTCTAACATCCCCATCTGTCTTTCTCTAACAACGTGTGCCACAGGAGGTTTTATTATTGACCCGGCGGACTGATGTTTGCTGCTGAAGCTCATCAGTGTCCCATTATCAGAGCCTCGTAAACCTGTCGTCTCTCTATGAAATGCCGGCCGTTGAGAACCGAAACAAAACGTGCTGGAGACTCTTCTGTCGGTGGGGGAGGACGGGGGAGGACGGGAGAGGAGGGGGATGTCTGCTGTCTCTCCACGCACTTGCTCAGACCGAATCTGCCTCATGTTTTATTCACGAGTTTGGATTCAAACTCACCGCGGGCCAATCAGCCCCCGCAGAATCCGGCCTCAGTGAGCGCTGCAGGCAGATTTACTCTGCAGCTCCTCTCACTTCCACCTCAAATGTTCTTTTCACCTCTAAGAATTTGTCTGGTTTTCTGGATCCTGGTTCGTCTTTTTCTTCTAAATATTCATCCCAGGAATCTGAAAGTTAAACTCTGACCAAGACCTTCAGAGTGGGATGCAGTTATTTATGAAGGACTAATTCTGGGAGAAAGAGACGACTCGCAAAGTGAGCAGCAAAGTAGAAGTTGTGAAAACGTGTTTAAAAAAATGCAAAATGTGTACAGCTCACTCGCTCCTCTACCGGCTTCCTGCCTCTCCTGTCCTGGTCTGTCCATCTCCTGGCCTGTCTATCTCCTGGTCTGTCCCTCTCCTGTCCCTGCTGTGTCCTCGTCTTCCCCAGAGTCAGAGTCCTGGTTGGAGCCTCTGCGAGTCGTCTTGTTACTGTATTCTGTCGTCAAATTAGTCGTAATAAACCTTTAATTAACTGCAGTTAGATGTGAAAATATTCTCTACAGCTGTTCTTCCTCTCACTCGTTCTCAACTAATTATTATTATCGATAATAATAATAATTAGTTGCAGCCATCATAGCTAGTTAATAAGATATTAGCAAAAAATTGTTGTTTCTAGTAGAATCATAAATGTAAACAAAAGTTTGTGAAGGGAAGTCAGTCATAAAAGTAATTTTGTTAATAATGTCTTGAAGCTTTCTAAAAACGTTTCTTCTCCCCAGTAAGGTCTTTATCTGACCTCCGCCTGCAGCTCCTAACATTGCAGGTTCGATAAATATTAAGTGGCATCTCAGGTCTAATTTTTATGTTTTCTGAAGCTACAGCTGTTGATAGTTGAATAATTGTTTTATAATCATAAACATTGACTAGTTTAAACTTCCTCATGTCTCAGATTTCTGTCTCTATCTGACCTCCGCAGCTGAGGACCTCAGATAAACATCAAGTCATGTCTCAGGTTGGGGAGGGAAATTGATGGATTGACTTTATTCCTTTATAGTCTTAATAGTGGGACCACACTGAGAATTGTTGGTCAGTGATTTCCTGCTCTGATTAATACAAACCCAGATCTGCAGTCGCTCTCCACTCGCTGTCACACGTCTCCGTTTTCCTGCTGACAAAAGCGGAATAACTGAGTCACTTGACGTGTCTCGTATGTAACTAGGACACATTCAGAGATTAACACTCACAGTCTGAAGAAACCCCAGAAACAGGACGTTTCCTTTACATGGCGTGCTCGAAGAAAAGGTCAAATACAGAAGCCTGTTTGTTCGGTCAATCATTCGCCTCTTACTGTGAGAGTTTGAGGAGTTTAGCGGGACTGTGCTTGCTCTACTTCCACTCTCTCATCTCTAAACATCAAACTGTAAACCGAGGGCATAATGAGGAGGGGAGTTTCCACTCTCAGACGGCACAGATTTGAGGGGAAGTGTTAAAAGCTTTCAGACCGTCGGTGAGGTTCTGCCTCTGTGTTTGAGCTGATGGTGTTTGTCTGTCAACTCTACTGTTGGTGTGTTAAATGTTTAATTGGTCCACTAAACAGACGGGATGCCTATGGGCTTTAAAGTAGGCCGGTAATACCTCTAGAGAGGGAGACAAAGCTCATGTGTGTTGGCTGACTGAGGGGCCCCTCAGGACCTCTGGGGGCCAACCCTGAGTCGGATGTTAAGGTAAAGGAGGAAGACGAAAGAGCCCTTACTTTGATTTTACTGTATTTTCCTCTGGACCTGTACTCATCATCCTCTGAACACCACTGCCCCTAAACGTTAGCACTATGGCTCGTAGCTGAGCCTAAGTGCTCTCTGAGCGGAGGGAACTAGAAATATCTTCCGTTGCCAAGTCGCATCTAAGGTTCATCCTATTTACTGGAGCAGTGAACAACGTTTCCATTGCATTAGAACATTATGGTAGGATGGTAATGAGTCTTCCAGGTATTAGTCAGACCCTCAGGTGTTACCAGGGAAACGGAGTTATAGCTAAAACTTTAGATTTTGATTACAAAACTCATGAAAATATATCTTATTTTTCCCTTTGGCCAGTGTCCGTGGTATAAGCAGGATAGTGACGGTTCCGGCCTCCACGCCGTCCATTAATCCATGACAGTGGACACCTCGTCAGACATTATCGCTCACATACTGGACCTCACTGTTCTCTCTCTTTGTCGGCTGAATACTTTTATGTCTAGTTTTAAAAAGTCGTCCCAAAAGAGCTTCTTCCCTTTGAGAGTTTTCCTCCACTTTTGACTCTGAGAACTTTATTGAATCCAGATCCAGATCCTGATTTTAAGTCTTTTCTGCTCCTGTCTGTGGGACGTCTGCTGAACTGAAGCTGAACTGATGCTCTCGTGATGATCGTTTGTTGTCTTCTTCACATAAACACTCCCTCCATTATAGTTTGGTCAGGAATAGCGTGCCTGTGAGCACGCTCACAGCGGCGGTGCAGGAAACTGTGAAACCGGCCTCGCTTCACTTTTTATAGTCTAGAGTCTTTGAAATGAAAAGTAGAGGATAATGAATCTGGTTTGAGGCTGTATCCTGTGTGCATTGTGTGTGATGTGCAGTGGGATGCAGCAGAGTAATGGCTGCTGGTGGTTTTCTTTATTTGGTGCGTTATGTAATGGAGGTTGGCGCTGTCTTTACTTTTTATCTGTGCAGCTCAGACGTCAAGGGACCGAACAACTGAAGATTTTATATGAAATGAGTGAATGCATCTTTGTCAGTGTTAAACACAGTCAGGTTAGAGGCTGTAAACACCTGCACTGACGCCTCTGTGAGGTCGCTGCGTTTCCACAACAGATTTATTCTGCATCGCTGCTGCTGGACAGACTCTGGTTTATTGACAACACATGAATACAATAAAGTCCTGGACTGGTTTCCATCATTGGCCCTCGTGTTTTCACAGTCCAACAACTATTTATCAGGACAGAGAAAGACATTCAGTATCTGATTTTAAGGAATATTACAAAATCTGGTAAACTGAATCATGCGAACAATTCATACCTTTTGCTCAGGTAAAAGAAATTCAGGCTTATATTTGCTATGTGTGTGTAATCTAGCTGAAAGTTCTCTGTTTTATGCTTTTTATTAAGTGATGTATGCAATTCCTTTTTGTCAAATTCAGTGAATTTGTCCTCACGGTTTGCTAGCTTTCCCCTAATCTGCTGTTTGTACACAGCCCTGGCTCTGTGAATGGGAAACAAACAAAGGCCCCTTTTCCACCAAATTAGCTTTGGTTCATTAACTGGTTCCCTTCAACATTGTTGGAACCTTGCTGCTATCGAACCAGCCCACGTTCACACCAGTTTTGCACAACGACCTGTAGAATGACACTCCCACTTTGCTTGCCAAACAAAACCTGACATTTTTTGGTACATTTCAGGTTCCAAGCCAATTTATTTTTGGTCAAAATGCTTCCTTCCCTTAAAAACTATAGGTCCTTGAACTGGAACAGAGCCAAATGTTTCTCCTCCCCTGTAATGTCTTTATCTGACCTCCGCCCACAAAAAAAATAACAAAAGTCATTTTCATGACTGACACAACCTTAGACTATTATTTGTATCTATTAGAAACAACTATTTATGTATGTATGTAATATTTGTTTTTTGTCATTAAGTTTTTTGAAAATGTTTCTCCCCCCTTTAACGTCTTTATCTGACCTCCGCCCACAGCTCCTAACAGGTGAGTTCAGATAAAAATCGATAGATTGACTTTATTCCTTTAAAGTCTTAATAGTTGCACGATACTGAGAATTGTTGGCCAGTCAGGAATGATTTTTCTGCTCTGACAAATAAAAACCCAAATCTGCAAACTTTCTCCAGAAAATCCTTTACTGCAGTGTTTTTGTGCAACTCGCTCTCCGCTTGCTGTCATACGTTTGGTTTTCCTGCTGATGCTGATGAAAGTGGATTAGACCGAGCAGCACATCACTAGCTTGTTATTTTAACCATGATTTGTGTGTCAGGTAACGTTAAAGGATTTATCCACAGACATTCAGCTTACTCTCTAGTTTGAAGATCTGCTGTTGTTGTGATGTTAGCAATAGACGCAGGAGAGTTGTGAGTACCGCTGTCTACAAACCGTCTCGTCCTCTTGCAGCAGCAACTTTAGTGACAGTTTGCAAACCCACAACAACTTTAATTACTTGCTGTGTCGTTCCCTCTTTATCATCATTTGTCAGTATTGGATTTCTCCAGAGTCACTTAACCCACCTTTGAGTTTAACAATATTTTAATAAAGCAAAGTTCCGTATTTAACCCTGATGTATCTAGAAGTTTGAGATGTTTTCTTAGCAAGCAAAACCTTTTTCAAACCAATTTATTTTTGGTTTGGTTTACGCTTGTCCTCTCCTATAATGTCTCTATCTGACCTCCGCAGACAGGTGAGGAGAAACAAAGTTTGAGATGTTTTCTTGCATGAAACAAAAGTGTTAAAATATTTTTATTATTGCCTTTATGTCTCCAGAAATGATTTTTATTGGTGGAAAAACTCTGTATTATATTGTTTGGGCTTCTATAGTATGTGTGACACTGTAGTTTGCTGTCAGCAGAGTTAAACTTCGTACTTGAAGTTTAGATTCCTGTACGCCAGCTAAGGCCGAACTGTCAGGGTTTGCTGCACGCAGACTGCACGGTCATTGATGCACGTAATACGGAATCAAACTTTACAAGTTCAACTCGGAAACTGTTAGCTGGACGCTGTTTCCGAAGTCAGCACAATAAGCTGATTGGCGTGCAGGTCAGTTACACTACAGTGAGCGCGAGGGATGCACTGATCGATATAGTTGACTTAAAATAAGAAGGCACTCACTGATATCAGCTGCTGATGTTTATCTGTTGTGTCGCACTAGTTATATGTCCTGTTGGTTGACTGACTCAGATTTCACACCAACAGTGAGCGTCTGTTCTGCTCTGAGTCTCACACCTTGGATGAGAAGAGTAATGAGCTGCAGAGGCAGAGATGTTTATCTTTGTAGATTTATTTCCCTGGTACAAAAGGGAAAATAAGCAACAACAAATCTTCATCGGCTATCGGCCAAATTGTTATTTCAGACACTGCTGTCGACACAGAATGAGCTTAAATGAAACGGCGGAGCTGGAAGAGTTGCCTGCGTTCTTAAGTCAGTTGTTCGGGAACATTTCGGGGTCCCGATCAGCAGCAGCAGAGAGAGTTGTGGCTAAGACGAGGATGCTGTGTTGCTGTTGCTCCACTGTTGTAGGGTCTGTGAATGGAAACACGTCAAACGCGCAAATTCAACAGCATCATGCTGAAGAAAGATTCAGCAGCACAATACCCACAATCCTCTTTGTTGATCTCTGTCTGAGTTTCTCTTGAGGTAAAGAAGTTCAGATTTTTTCTGGTCCAAACTCTCATTTTGTACTGTTAAGGAGACTGTCTCGTATCTGATTTATAAGTTCTGACTGTGTATGAAGAACATTTCCCACCGCTGAGCATGAGTGGAATTCAGAGAGCGCTCATTTGGGTCAGAATTGTGGCGAGATGCTAAAAATGGGTTTATTTTCACTCAGAAAACTTGGCTTGTGAATATTTAAGTATGCGACGGTCCGGGTTACCTTAAACCCCCCCGGCAGCTTTAGGAGGACGCAGTTTGAGCCTCAGTGTGACGTCTCACTCGCAGCTGTGGACTCAAACTTTCAGTTATTTTTCCCCCAAAACGCAGAGAGTTGTCTGTGTGCCAGCCATTGTCCGAGCAGCAGAGTGCGTCTGAATGTGGAGGGAAGAATAGAGGCGGTGATGTCATGGTGTTGGTATGTGGACCCCAGAGCGGTACCTTCGATCCCCCCCTTTCTGAGGCTGGAATTTGACTCCAGTGAAATACAGCGAACAGAGAGTTTCCTGAAGGTTTCAGTGAATGACAAAGAGAGAAAGGCGAGCACTGCCAGCTCTCTCTCGCTGCTCTTTTCCCAGCGAGGCTTCCACTTCAAACAGAATCTGACATAAAGAGTCAGAAAGAGTGCTCGAGGTTTAGTGGTGGAGAGAAACTTCAGTTTGTATTAAGTTTTGTCACATTTCAGTCAAAACTTAAGTCACATTTTTATGTTTTCTGGGGCTACAGCTGTCAATAGTTGATTCATTATTGTTAATTGTTTTATAATTATGAACACTGACGGGTTTAAGCGTCCAAGATGTCTCAGATTTTAAATATTTATTTGGAGCTCATCAGTGTGCAGACTTTTTATATTCTCCTAGTTTTTGTTGCATAAACTGACCTCAGCAAGCTTTATTTCCAGCCCTTGGAATAAGCATGTGTTGAAAACGTGTCATGGTTGCGGCAAACTATGACGCGGTGAACCGGCGTGTCCATTACACGCTTTGTTGGGATGCCGGGTTGAACTGCATGTTTTTGTTGTTTTGTTCTGGTTCTCTGTTTTCCTTCATGAACCACTAACGTTAGCTAACACTGCTAGCAGAGACTGAATGTTACCGAATGTAAAGCACAAATTTCCCCCAAATTCTACGGGACATGGCCGAGATGCATCGGTTGCAGCACAGTAACAGCATAGATAATCAGTTTTCAAAATAAAATACCGTGTGCAGACTCTGGATTGGATTTCACGCCACATCAACATTGTGGCACCAGACAGGAAGTCAGTCAGTCATTTTGTGTCCTTTTTAAGGACAAAATACACAAGAAAACAGCGTCGGGCAGGAAGACGCTCTGCTTCTGAAACGCTGTCGGTGGGATTTGAAGGCGCCCAGATCACAGAGCAAAATCGTGCAGCAGACGTAACGTTATAAAGTTGTGCTTGGTGGAAATTCAGGGTTAAACTCAACATATCGGCGAGTGTACGAGAGTCCGCGTGATGTAAATTCTGTTGTTAACGTTGTTTTCTGCAACTATCTGACTAATGAAAAGTGTGTCGACTCTTCTTTGTCTATCTGTGTAAACTGACTCAGTGACATTTAATGGATACTAACAGCAGAGAACAGCTGATAAACTGAACAATGAACCCAAACAGTGAACTCAGTAACTGCAGGAAGTTTGTGGAAAACCAGAGATTTGGATGAATTTTGAGCTGATCATTTCCTGTGAATATTGATCAGAGATGAGTTTTCTGATGGTTTTAGAAACTTTTTATTCAATGATTTGTCTGTATTGTGTATTTCTTGTCTTAGGTAGCATTGGCAATCCCTAATGGGGGTCCCAAACCTTATGTTGGGAACCACTGGTGTTTATTGGTACTGCTTATTAGTACAACAGGTCACACTGATGAATCAACTCGTTCTGAAACTACAATGTTTGTTGTTTTTATTTGTTAATGAGGAAAGTGAGCTCTACTTCCAGAAACTGATGAAAGATCTCTAACTCGCCACTTTATCTCTGTTACTGTAAACGGAGGCGTGGTCCGCCACCGCACCCTGGCTGAGGCAAACAGGCATGCCCGGTCACATGCTGGAGGCTGGGGGAGGAGGTGGGAGGTGGAGGTGGAGGGGGAGGTCTGGTACTCTGTCCTGAAAGATGGAGGTTTGTCTGCGAGGAAAGGTCCCATTATGAGCAGAGGAACAGGCGTGGAGCTGAACTCACATCCCCCTGAACAATATGTGTGGAGGCGAAACAGGAAGAAACACGACATGCTCCACCCTGAAAACAAGAAAATAAACGGGTTCTGTCTGTTTGAGAAATTATTCCTTTTTAATTTAAAGCGTTTAAAGTCGTAACTCCTGTCAGAGTCAAACACGCACTTTCAGCCAACAGGAACTTGTTTTTACCACTTTTAGCTCTTGAACTACAGTTTATGAACTACTTTATGTTTCCTTCAGACACTTTTGAATGCAGGCGACATATTTGTAGATTTATGGATGTGTTTTTTCTTTTGTTTCATTGGCTTCTTTTCATTTCTGTGTAATATGAAAATCAATTTGCAGACTATTAAAACCTACTAGAGTCGTTTAATCCACTGGTTCCTGATGAGTTTCCTTAAAGGAACCATTTTCTGTCAGTGAGTAAACTGACTGTATTTTATATATATTTCATATTAGATTTGATTAAGATAATAACAGCAGAAAACAGCTGATAAACTGAACAATGAACCCCAACAGTGAACTCAATCACTGCAGATCTTCATTGTTCTATCAGCTCTTTGGTTGGTTTCTGATGCAGGACGAGGCTGTTGATCAGAGACTGAAGCTCTAGTTAATATACACTGTTACATCTTCAAAAGTTTACAGTTTAAATAATAATCTAAACTTTAACAACAACTTTCATTTAGTTTTCTTCAAAGGAATTAATAAAATGCTGAAGATTTGATTCTTAAAATGTGAAAAATACCACAAAAAGAGCAGCCATTGGAGGATAACTGTGTCGGGAAGGGAGGGAGAGAAACACTTCTTATCTATTTCATTTACTAATGCCAAATATTTAAAATAGGCTGATTTTATTTGAGGTCCGGCAGTCGGCTCGAACGAGACTCTAATGTGACACCAACTTTAATTACACAGAGGCACAAGAACAAAGATGAAGCACAGAAACACATCCTGCCACATGTTCAGTTATTTTATGATATTGACAGAAGATAAAATCAGTGTTGGTTTTTTATTACATTTCTTGTGTTTCTCATTGACGGATTAACTTTAATATAATAGTTCACTCGTCTCTTCTGGCTCCAGTTTCTGTGAGATTAGAGTTAAAGAAGTTTTGAGGAAACTTCCCTGAGAATTAAAGTATTTACAGTCAGAACTACGGAAGCCCCGAGAGGTGCAGAATATATATTGTGTGTTATGTGTTAAGATAAATTAAAACTCAGCTGGAAAGAAACGAATGCTTTTTGGTATTGGTAATGGTATTGGTATTTTATATCAGTTTATAGAGTTTATACAACTATTTTAAAAATATCTTGTTTTGAAAAGGAAAATGTTAAAAAGTAGTTTTTTACCACATTGCAGTTTCCACAATAGAAAATCGTTTAAATTCTGATTTCTTCATATATTGTACCATCACATTAAACATTAAAAGGTTTGTATATGGACTCCTGACAGTATAATAAAACACTATAAACCTAAATAAAGACTGGAACCGCCACAAAATACTGTGATACAAAGAGTTGTGGTTGTGGTGCTTCAGCCCTCTGTGACTGAAATTAGTATCACAACAACAAACAATTACTTAACAAAATAAGTAAATAAATGAATTAATAAGAGTTTGACATAAAGCTAAAACATTAATGAAGAAGTTCTTTGAAATTATGAATTTCAAACCTTTTTTTAACAGATTTTAGTTTTTCTAAAGTCAGAAAAACTTTATTTAGTTTATTTCAAAGCTTTAAAGTTTGAGTTTGACTTAAAACTTAAAGAAATAGTGACGACAGCTGCCTGTAAAGAGTTTCTCAGCCCAACAATCTCCTTCAGTCTGAACATGAGACGTATGAGACTGATCTGTGAGTTTAAACCTGCAGGGAGAATATTAGATTAGATTCTGCTCCAACATGTCTGATCCGCTCACTCATCAGCAGCTTTCACACCAGACTTCCTTCAGTTTTACTCTGAAGTCTCTCGTTAACAGGCTGTGGCCATAATGAGAGTCTCCACCGGGTCCCGGAGCCAGACCGCCGCCACCATACTGTCAGCTGTCCGTTAGCCCCGTTAGCTCATTCAGGCCTGAAGGGTCCTGATCAGAACGAGGGGCTTCCAGCTGGATCTCTGGGCCCTCGCTGCAACACCTGGAACCTGCAGATGAGCGCAGATACAGACTGACAGCAGAGGAAAATACATCTAATACATCATAAATATCTCATTTTGTGGAATTTAATGTCAAAACAGTCGATTTGTTGAGTTTGGATTGATGGGAAAGTCTAAAAGTTGGATAATCATTCAATTAATAGTTTTGGCACTTTCTCTTGAACAATGGTTCCAGTTTTAACAGACGGCAAAGTGTTTTCACCTATTCATGAAATATTAAGATTATTATTCATAAAATTACAACTATCTTGTAATATTCTGACGTTTTTGTCTCAAAATTACAACTTTGTGCTCAAAATATTTGGACTTTATTCTGTAAATCGCTGCAAGAACTCTGTAAATTCTCAGAAATAATAAAGTAACTGAATATAGAGATTAGAGCTGCAATGATTAGTCGATTTATTGATCAGAAAATATGTTAATAATTGATTCATTAAAACATTCTCTTCTTCAGTTGTGGAGATTTGCTGTAATCAGATCTCTGTTGACACTGATCCTCGGTCAGTGGTTTGTGTCTGTGGTGTTTATGGGCTGTGTGTTTGTGTGTGTGTGGTGTGTGTGTGTGTGTGTGTGTGGAGGTGTTGGGCTGTAAGCTAGCTGTGACTTGCTGTCAGAGGAAGAGGAGGGAGGAAGAGGAGGAGGAGGGAGGTTGTGTTGACAGAGGCTCTCCAGGCGTGGAGCAGCTCTCAGGAACAAAGCCAGGACTCTGGGCCTCTTCTACACTTCCTTTCCCAACACTATTGTTCCACAGAGCGCGAGGCTGAAGCATTGTGTCGGCTCAGACCCCCCGACTCCCCCCGACCTCCCCCTGACGCCTCCCTGAGTGACAGACTGAGAGAACAGAGAAACTGACTGATGTTCTCCAACTCACTTTCTGAGCTTTATGTTCTTTATGTTCCACCTCCTGCTGCTGCATTCACTCTCTATGTTCACACTGCTGCACAGAACCAGGAAATATCTCAACAACCACATCAGTTTATACAGAGGGAGAACTATAATGATGTTTCTGATGTTAATACAATTATTATAATCTGTTAAACTCTAACAGAAACAGCAGTAATGATTGTGAACCTCATCCCTCCGGCTCCTCCTGCTGCTTTCTTAGAGCCACTTTATCGGCAGCTGATAACGCCGACGTCACTCACACACACAGCAGAGCCGATAAGACCGGCCTCATTCCTCCATCGGCGTCCTACCTGAGCCTGAACCCGCGGACGTCTCCGAGCTGCAGCGCTGCACAGGAATGTAAACAACGCGTTTACCTTCACAGCCGCTAAAGAACGAAGCCGAGTGGAACCGGAGCCCTGCTACGTCCTCCTGATGGAGGTTAATGTACGAGGAGGAAGTCTGTAGCAGGAGCTGTAACACACTAATACAGTCGGTACAGGAGGACACACACACACACACACACACACATCCACACTACGTTTTTACATTTTATAATCTGTTGTTGATTAGTTTATTGACATTAAATCACAGAAACGTCTCTTTATCTTGTGCTCATACGGCCGTTGGAACCAGATTAAAGGGCAAATATTCGCCTCACGTTTCTGCCAATGAGAGCAGCTCAACTGTAGGTTGCCAGTACGTCACCGAAAACCAAAATGGCCGACTGAATGACAACCATAAAGCAAACAGGACTCCACAAACCGTTCAGAGACGTTCACAGTCGGCTGAAACCTTTCTGTGGAGCTCCGTGTGTTCGCGGTCCGACGCCGAGCTGCTGATCTGCTGACCAAAGGACCAGAGTCTCAGGAAACAGCGGCTGCTTGCTAACAAAGGCGGGAGGAAGCGTCTCTGATGGACTTTCCCTCCTCAGTGTGTCCAGCTGTGTGTTCAGTTCACCTCTCTGTCCCTTCAGTTTGATCTTTAATGACTTCAGTGACGCAGGAAATCCTTTATTTAATCATTTACTGCTGAGGTTTGACAACAGTCGGTCTTTGTTAGCGGTGAAGACATTGAATAGTGTCTCACTGAGACTGATATCTAACATCTACACTGTGTTTGCACTGTACAGCGAGTAAACTGATAACAACCCGTCTGTATTTGCATCCGTGTGATTGAGGTCCAGTTTGGCTCTGAGTCCAGACTTTGGGGGGGGGTTGGACCGGAGCAGCTGTTGTCATCTGCATCCAGACTTGACTCGGAGCTGGAGGACAGGCTGAAGGGACAAACCTCCTCGTCCTGGAGACCTGATAAGAAAAGCTTCATGTCTCTGCGCTGCGCTGCCGTCACCGTCCTCTTTCAGTCTGCAGATAAGAGAGAGACGAGTCCCGCTTTGGACAAACACTTCAGCAGCTTCCTGTGTTCCTGTGCCAGCCTCTCTGAAGGCCAGAGGGGAGGACGGGGGAGGACGGGAGGAGAGAGGAGAGCTGCTGATTGGTGCCCGCGTTTCCCCTCGAGAGCGAATCTTCAAACAGACCTGCTGCCTGAAACGAAGCCTCTATCACAGACTGCAGGTCGACCTGTGGGGGGGTCTGAAGGCCGGATTCTGAACCGAACCCATACTGAAGCTTTAATGAGGACGGCTGCAACCACTGATTATTTATTATTGATTTAATAATGAAATAATATCCTGCAGATTTAATCAGTTTAACATTTTGTTACTGCTGGTTTTCATTAAGTCAAAAAAATGTTCATCATCGACTTGTAGATGAACGTTTATGATAATATGTCCTTTTTAAGAATAAACTACAACCCGACAATCGATACTGAGATAAAAACACATTGATGGAAACACGACTAATGACTCCACCTTGTTTTACCTGCTGCTCTAACAGCCTGCACTCTGCCAGTGTGTCGGATTCAGTGTCGGTGTAATTGCAATTGCTACTCCCTCGCCTCACCCTCTCCTTCTGAGTGTGTAGGAGAAACTACGATGGCCATGAAAAGTGCAAAAAGACCCCATCTAAAACCAGTGTTTGGTACGTTCTGAGCCACTATAGAAACATGTGGGACTCCTGCTTCCTCTGTAGATAACAACGTCTCATTCTAAGGCAACAAAAACACAAAGATTCAGATGATTACACTAATGAAAACATACCTATAAATATTATATTACATTTCTGACAATAAATGTCACTCTCCGGACCTTTTAAATATGATTTTTACAGCTCTGAGAATTGTTTGGATTAATGAAGTTACTCGTGTAAAGTAGAATTTTCTGGTTTTGTGTATTGATCATCCTGTAACAACTACAAAAGGAAACCAACAGTGATTCACCTTCATATTTTTTGGCTGTATGAACATAAAATAAGTCTTAAATTGAAGCTGTGCTCAGAGCAGACAGTAAACCGCTGCTGAACTTCACCAGAACTTTAATGTTTGCGTGTCCACATACTTTTGGCCACGTATAGTAAGTGTTGATATTAACAGCCTTCAGTTTGCTTCATTAACCAGATGAAGATGTGTTCGGTGTCTTACGGCTGCTGATAACACTTTATATTTAGTCTGGAGGTGTAATCTGAAGCAGCTTCAGTCTGTCGTGGTGCGTTTGGAGGACGTCCAGATTTCTTGAAAAAGAAAACTTATATTTAGTGCCGAGCTGCTTCACCACAATGAGAGGAGAGGAGCTGCCGTGTCGTTTGTTTATGACCTCGTCCACGAGAAACAAAAAGATGTGAGAGGCGTTGCCTGCAGACGTATAATCATACATTTGATACTCGCAGCGGTTGTCTAATTTTAGCCTGTAGATTTTTTACAACAGATTCTCTTTCAGACCGCTCCACCATCCCGACGAGACCTCTCGAATGTGCAGACTCCTGCAGAAACCTCCTCCTGCTGCATTCTTGTGGCAGCAGATCCACGGGACGTTAAACTTTGAGCTGGATTTATAAAAAGAGGCTGAGTGGCTGCAGCTCCGCCTCGCTCCATAAACAGCATCAGAAATAACTCTGAACAAATGTGCAGCAGATGATGATGGCCTTCAGACGGCTGCTGGAGACGACATTTAACATCAGCCGCTCGCTGCTTCCTGTTGCTGAAGCTCTGATATCAGATCAGTGTTATTACTCAGAGACAAAGATTAATGTCTCATTTACAACCAGAAACTAAAGGTTTTATTCCCAAACTGCTCTGAGAGAGTTTTCTATGGAAGCCCATTTCTGCCAGTAAAATAAAAACAAAAGATGAGAAGTTGTCAGTTGAAATCATGAGATGAAGTTTTGTCTCCTAATTTTGACTTTACATGAATTGTTTTATTATCAAGGCTAAGTTTGGAAATGGACTTCCATAAGGAGGTGAGTTTTATTCTGTTTCTGTCCACTTTAATGAAGTTACGATGATCTGAAGGTAAAATTAGTGTTTTTGTCTCTGGAGTCTGGTGGAGAGTGATAGTGATATTACGGCTGTTTGTGGTTAAACTAAAGGTCTATCTCTGTAGGGATCCTTTCCATAATGCTGTCAGACACTGACAATAACAGTTGCAGACTGTTTTGCAGCTATTTTATAATCTACGTCGGTGAATTAAGGATTTATTTCCACCAAACCAGAGTTGGTGATTGTTGGAAACACTAAGAGAGACGTTGTTGGTGAGTTTTATTTAGTTTCTGTCCACTTTGAAGTGTGTTTTGGTAAAATCATTGGTTTTATGAATGGAGTCTGGTGGGCCGTAGCGGCCGTTGTTTTGCTGGTGCTCTAGTGCGACCTCTACTGGCAGTGAGTTTCAGATATAAAACCTTTCGGGGAATTTGAGGTATGGTGAGCTTTCAGAGCTGCAGTGGTTTATTTGTTGACAGTCTTCCAGAAAGAAGACTTTTAATGAGACCGTATTTACGTCTCTGTGTCTTCAGTGTGCGTCTGGGTTTTCATTTTTGTCTTGTGCTGATTAATTCCCATTAATTATAAAATCCAGGTCATTATCAAAGCGGCGCTGTGATCCCCGGAGGGAGAGCCTGCCGCGTTTCTCTGAGATCTGAAACACTTCAAACGCTGTATTGTCGGAGAGGGTGGGGGGGTTGCTGGAGGTAGATGTTTGAGGCGGGGGGGCGGTGTGAAGCTGCTGTCTGCTGGTCTCCAGTGTCTGCGATCTGTTTCCCATCATCCCCTCTTGTGACCTCCTGTGACCTCCTGTGTGTGACCTGTGGCAGTAAACGCCGACTGCTCACCTTCAGTCGCTGTGTTTACGTTAAATCACCAATAATTAAAATGTAAATGCCTTAAAATGAGCTGGTTTTACAGTGTGTGTTCAGCCTGTTGGTGATAATCAGCTCAGAAATGAGAAAAAGTGTTTTTCCTCATAGTAAGATTGTTTTTGAACATGAGCGAGAACAGAGTTTTTATATTTATATATATATCCAACATCAGTGTCTGAGAGTTAGAAATAAACATATTTATACACATTTATATAGATTTATACACATTTGTAACATATTTATATACATTTATAACACATTTATCCATATTTATACACATTTATATAGATTTATACACATTTATATAGATTTATACACATTTATAACATATTTACACATTTATAACACATTTATACACATAGACGTTGTCAGAAACCAGGATTCGTGTTGCTCTGATGTTTTAGGAAGCTGCACTGATCTCTGACTCACAGCAGAGTCAGTGAGCGTGGCGTTATAATATGACCGCGGTACCGAACAGAGACCCGTCTGTCAGACACGAGTGGTAGGAGGCCGAGGAACCCGAGTCAGAAGCTAATGAAGCTTCCTCAGGAGGTCCAGCAGAGAGGGAACATCCACAGACCTCCTCCCAGACACTGACTGAGATCCTGAACCTGCTGTTAGAGGAGGTTCTGGAGGACAGACAACAGGTCCAGACTGATCAGATTCTGTGTTTTCTGTTTCTTCCAGAGTTGCTGGGCTCCACCAAGAGACTGAATGTGAACTACCAGGACTCAGACGGGTGAGTGATGAAGTCATTCCTGCTCTCCCTCTGCTTCTATAAAACTGTTTCCACTGCTGGAGGCCAGATCCTGGACTCGGACCTGTTGGCCGCGTCTGGCTGAGTCAGCAGATTCAGTGATTTTGTCCTCCGTTACGCTGACTCGAAGCTCATTATCCTGATGAAGAAAGTTTCTCCTCATCAATATTTCTCTTTGTTAAAAGTTTAATGTAACGTCTCGCTGCTGTTTCCTCTCAGCAGACTCTTTATAGACGTCTCACCGCACTTTACTTTCACCTGACAGATTTTATAGCAACTTTCCTTTTAAACTGACTCCATTGAGACGAATCCACCGCTGGAGGTTTCTGATGAAATGTGGTTCAGACATTCACTTTTCCTCTAGCGCCACCAGCAGGTCAACATTTAAAGTGTGCAGTACTTTAGTTTATGATCAAATACCTGCAGAACTACAGACGTTCCCATCAGCCTCAGCTGGACAAATATTAGCATGCTGAGAGAGTCCGAGAGAGTCTAGAAAGAGCCGTAAACCTCCAGAGTTAGAGACTGTGAACCAGCACATCATCCGCAGACATTGTCGAGTGTCAGACCCCTTTGGCCCCTCAGAGGGCAGAGGGGGGCCCAGGGAGGTCAGAGGTCAAGGAGCAGAGGGCCGGACCGCAACCGATCAGATAGGAGTGTTTACAAAGAGGCTGGATGACTTAATGCAACACTGACAGCTGAGGAGGGAGTTAGTCCTCCATCCAGAGGGGGACGATAAACAAACCTCTGTACACATAGTGTCTGACGAGATTCTATTGATCAGAATACACTGTATCTTTATTGATTATTGATCAGAATACACTGTATCTTTATTGATTATTGATCAGAATACACTGTATCTTTATTGATTATTGATCAGAATACACTGTATCTTTGATAAAGTTGTCTGACTGCTGGTAGTGTGTTTGCTAACGTCAGCTGATTAGTTGTAAGTAGCTAGTTGATAAATACATTAGTTGTTTAAAATTAAAGAACAATTCTAACAGTTCTCTGAAGCTCTACTTAAATTTAACGGTTTCAAGTGGATCTTAAAATTCATACAAATTCAATGTGTGTGTGTGTGTGTCAGTGTGTGTGTGTGTCTGTGTGTGTGTGTGTGTGTGTGTGTGTGTGTGTGTGTGTGTGTGTGTGTGTGTGTGTGTGTGTGTGTGTGTGTGTCAGTGTGTGTGTGTGTCTGTGTGTGTGTCTGTGTGTGTGTCGTGTGTGTGTGTCAGTGTGTGTGTGTGTGTGTGTGTGTGTGTGTGTGTGTCTGTGTGTGTGTGTGTGTGTGTGTGTGTGTGTGTGTGTGTGTGTGTGTGTGTGTGTGTGTGTGTGTGTGTGTTGGGGATAATAGTCTCCACAGGGATGATGGATCTCAGGCAGGAAAAGGTTTTTCATTATTCATCAGCCGCTGCCGGCGGCTCGCCGGGCGGCGGAGCTCAGACGGAGCTCTGCCCCCGCTGCAGTAATCGCACCATCTAAACACAACATCCCCAACTTCCCACAATCCTCCAGTGTTCAGCCGGCACATCAGCGGCTTCGTTTGTTGCTGTCAGATCGTGTTATTGCAGAGTCAGTCAGAGCACAGAGACGTTCTCACGGGTTCCTCTGCTCAATGCAGTCAGTAACAGTCAATAACAGACAGTAAGTTACTGTCTGTTACTGACTGTTATTACTGACTGTACTGTTATTACTGACTGTTATTGACTGTTATTACTGACTGTTACTGACTGTTACTGTCTGTTATTACTGACTGTTACTGACTGTTACTGACTGTTACTGACTGTTACTGTCTGTTACTGTGTTATTACTGACTGTTACTGACTGTTACTGACTGTTATTGTCTGTTACTGACTGTTACTGTCTGTTACTGACTGTTACTGACTGTTCTACTGTCTTTATTACTGACTGTTACTGACTGTTACTGACTGTTATTGCTGTTACTGTTTTTTTTTTTTTTTTTTTTTTTTTTTTTTTTTTTTTTTTTTTTTTTTTTTTTTTTTTTTTTTTTTTTTTTTTTTTTTTTTTTTTTTTTTTTTTATTTACTGTTAGGGCTGCTCGATTATGTAAAAAATCATAATCACAAGTATTTGGGTCAAAATTGAAATCACGATTATTCAAGCTCTGGGCCTTTTGTCCTGAGTCGCTGTGACAGAAACTCCCAACAGAATCCTCATCTGTGCTGTTAAAGTTAACTTTTAGGCTCCTTTTTATAGTCCAAAATCACAAAATCTGACTAAACGTGTTGCTGAATTCATGGAAATTCTTAATTAGGAGGATTTGAATGACAGAAACTACCAGCTACAGCAGTGGTTCCCAACCTGGAGGTCGCCAAAGCTTCACAGACACACAAATATACACACAGTAGGTTGATATCTTCACTTCTGTAAAGAAAATGGAACTAGAATAGAAGAAATCTAATAGAAAGAAAACAAGAAAACACTGAATTTGTCAGAAAAGAATCTTAAGTCTGTTTGATAAAATACTTTATATAGACAGAGAACTTATTCAAACTATTATTTTTTTAAACTTACCTGTTCAAACGAAAACAACATGACAGGAGAAGACTGCAACTAGTGTCGCGACCACCAGCGCAAGTATAAATAGTTACGGCGCTCCCGTGACTTCACATTGTTGCACGACAGGTCGGGAACAGCGAGTATACGGAGCGCATGATGTGCAGTGCTTGCTGCGGGGGAGGGACGGAAATAAGCACACGCGAAATACGCAGACTGTGGCTGTGTCCCAATTCAGGGGCTCAGCTTTTTTCTATACAACGTTGCACAACAGAAAATGAAAAAAAAAATCGTTTCCCTCCGATTTTATTAGTTTTGAGATCGTTTGGCCCCAAAATTGTAATCATGATCAAATTTCGATTAATTGAGCAGCCTTACTGACTGTTACTGTCTGTTACTGACCGTTATTGTCTGTTACTGACTGTTACTGACTGTTACTGACTGTTATTGACTGTTACTGTCTGTTACTGACTAAAAATGACCATTCTAGATTATTCAGGATTATTAATGTTTGCTTTTGATCGTCTGCAGAAATGTTAATCAGTCGTTATTCAGCAGCGGCGGTGCGTGTTGTTGACAGACTCAGATTCAAGAAGAACGGAGCCTGAGGTTATGTTTAGTGAAACAGAAAGGCATCCAGCTCGCCTCGCCAAAACCCTGCGAACAACGGCTGACATACTTTCCTCCCGGCTCAGACACTTTCACGCCTCGCCAAGGTTTCGTCACCGATCGCGGGATTAAATCCGCCCTCGCCCCGCCTCTCTAGGTGTACCCACACACCTGTCTGCACTCAGGCTGTGATTTCATGAAAGGAAGTGTGACCTCACTCATAAATCAGCGTTATTGAGGGTGTGTAAGTGTTTGTGCACGTCGGCCATTCATCCCCCAGAGTGTGTGTGTGTGTGTGTGTGTGTGTGTGTGTGTGTGTGTGTGTGTGTGTGAGAGAAACAAACACACACTGGGTATAGAGGAGGTTTCCTTTCTGCATCCCTGTGAGACAAATTAGTGTTTGAGTGTGTGCTGGCGGCTCCGCTGGCTCCGGCGGCTCCGGCGGCTCCGCTGGCTCAGTGTTTGGACGTGTTTCTATGGAGAGCGGAGCTGGAATGGGTGCCTGTGACGGTGGGAGCTCTGGGCCTTTTGTCCTGAGTCGCTGTGACAGAAACTCCCAACAGAATCCTCATCTGTGCTGTTAAAGTTAACTTTTAGGCTCCTTTTTATAGTCCATAATTACAAAATCTGACTAAACGTGTTGCTGAATTCATGGAAATTCTTAATTAGGAGGATTTGAATGACAGAAACTACCAGCTACAGCAGTGGTTCCCAACCTGGAGGTCGCCAAAGCTTCACAGACACACAAATATACACACAGTAGGTTGATATCTTCACTTCTGTAAAGAAAATGGAACTAGAATAGAAGAAATCTAATAGAGCAAAAGCCAGGCACCAAGAAAACACTGAATTTGTCAGAAAAGAATCTTAAGTCTGTTTGATAAAATACTTTATATAGACAGAGACTTGTATAAATAAACTCTGGTTTATACAAACTTCCTGCAGTTACTGAGTTCAGTGTTTGGCTCCATTGTACAGTTTTTAATATAATATGAAATATCGAATATAAAATATGTCACTGAGTCAGTTTATTAAATGATAGAAAAGTTGTCCACAAAACAGTTAACATAGATTACAACAGTTTAATTAAACCAAATGTAAAAGCCCCCTTTAATTTCTGTACTCAGAGATATTTTAAAGTGTTTATTTCCTTTAACATTAGTGTGAACATTTAGCATTTAGAGAACAAAAACGAATGAAAAAGTAAAAGAGTCATTATTACTATAAGAAACACACGATACAGGATGTCCACAGGCTCTTAAAAAGTCTAAAGTCACAATATCTGTAATAGTTTGTCGTAGTAAACAGCTTTGAAAAGGAGAGATTCCTCCAATAAGCACCTGGTTAGGAAAGATTTAAGATGCTAATGAAACCCATTAAATGATCAATAACTGGAAACAGAAACCTGAACACAGAAAAGGATTGTAGCTTCCACTTATTACACTGATAATAATAGTAATGTGAAATGGACCTGATGAATCCAGTGTGTGCCAGAGGACGTCTGAGTCTTTTCACTGTCACATGTTCTCCGTGTGCCAACATGCCCGACCTGCACTCATAAAGAGCTGCTCGTAAAAAAAACCTCCTCTCGTAAAACGGTAAATGAACAAACTGTGAACACGAACACGCTGGAACTCTGCTGCTGCGTCTGCCGAGCTCTCCGAGGAACAGACATAACTGATGTGCACTGACGCGAGACTGCGAGGGAGCAACATCCGGTCTGTGCCGGGTCAGTGCCGTCCTCCACGCCGACACTGAGGGTTAATTATTAAAAACTGAATATCACAAGATCATTTCTGTTGGCCTTCTTGGAAATGAATAATCTCTGATGTGAAATGAAAACTGATTTGAATGTGAGGCAGAGAAACGTCGATAACAGCTGCTGCTAACCTTACCTCAGTTTGTTTCTCTGATAACTTAAGATCCAGACGTCCGATGACTAAAATCCTTCATCCGGTTCAAATCTAGAGTTAAAAAGCACCAAGATGTAAACAGTGGATGGTAACAATGTGGCTTCACACTGGATCAACAGACTGAGGCTGAAGCTGACAGGTCTCTGTTACAGACATTTAGCGCCGGTAGAGGCGGGAAACATTTTAGGAGTTTTAGTCGTGCAGGAAAGTCGTCGTCATAGTCAGGTGACCTTCGTTGTCGTGGTAACAACAATAAACAGTGCGCCTCTTGCTCCCGGCCGGTCGGGGTGTATCTGTCTCTGAGATGTAGTCGAAGTATAAAGTTGTATAAAATGTAAATACTCACCTTGAGTCTGTACTTCAGAGTAGCTCTGAGGAGGGGGGGGAGGAGGGGGAGGAGGGGGAGGGGGTCACAGCCTCCCCCTCCCCCTCTGTCCCCCCTCTGTCCTCTCGCTGTGGAGTGGCGGTGGTGATGAGAGGTGAGGTCACAGAGGGCCTCGTTCTCCCAGATGGGGGAGGAGGGGGGAGGAGGGGGGAGGAGGGGGAGGAAGAGGAAAGCTGCTAACAGGTGCTAACTATGCTAATTGTCCAACATGTGCAGGTCAGCGTCTGTCAGTGTGAAACTGCTGAATATTTCTCACATTAAACTCTGGTGTTCATCACCTCCTGGTTCATGTTGCTGTAAGCTGTCAGATCAATTATTGTAATATCAGATATTGATCATCACAAACAGTCCGATAATAACGACCTCCTTCCTCTGCTGCCTTCAGGGACTCTCACTAATTATCTCGTACGAACTCGAGTTTAAAGCCTCAGACGACGCTGCTGATGAAGGATTCCTCCTCCTCTTCCTCCTCTTCCTCCTCCTCCTGTCACTCTCTCCCGCTCTCAGTAACCCGTCCATTACTGTGGCAGCGGCCCTCGGCGCTGTCTGGCTCTGAATGCCATCGCTCACATTACGCAACAGAGAGAAAGGAAGCACTAAAAACCAGCCCTCCCTCTGTATTCACTCCTTTCTCCTCTGATGCTTTATTTACAGACCTCCTCATGTAGCCTGTAGCTCTGTTTCCTGTCCTGCTTTAATGTGGCGGCTTCATGTGGGGCACGTTGTGGGGGGGCGGGTGGGGTGGGGGGGCAGGAAATTAAATATATTGTCTATAAAAGAGTCTGTACAGTAATATGAGTGCTAGTGTAAGCTCGTACAGCTGTTTGTTTCTGGATATTATCGTAACAAAATTCTCTTTAATATGTAAAATCTGAATGAGATCTTCATCCATATAAAGAACCTTCATCAGAAACTACCCATAATGCTGCTGTGTCACTACGACTCGCCACCGCAGTAACGGCGGCAGAAAATATAAATATATACAGTCAGTGTGCTGCCCTATTAGCAGCTATTAGTTGGATAGAAATATGAGAACATGTTGTTTTATGTTCAGCATGTGAAATAAAATTGTTTAAGGTAATATTACTACAGTGCTAATTTCCCTTAGCGCATTAATGGTAATTCCCATCTTGTGTTAGCATCGAGCTAAACGATGATAAGTGCTAGTCAGTTCATATATATGTGAATCACGATAGGTGAAATATTATTATTATTATTAAATACACTTTGACATTTGCTGCTGACAATCAGCTCTATTTATGTCAATAACTTCAATAATCAATAATTAAAGTTAGTTAGTTAATTTATAATCGACTAATTGTTTCAGCATTAATAAATGTATGTGTAATTATTATCAGCTAACGATTATTCCTGTGGTACTGGTCGGCCCCTGGACGGAGACCACGGGGTCCACATGTGAACAGATCCTGTAGGTCTGGTTCCAGAGGGTGTGACCGGGGCCCTGATGTGTTCCCAGGTGTTGTGGTTTACCTGTAGCTGCAGGTCGACGTCTGACTCACTCTGACTCTCCCTCATGTTCAGACACACACATTCTGCAGCGTGACCTCCTCAGTAGAGCTGCAATAATACGGCTTATTTTTATTAATTTAATCAGATTTAATGACTGTGTGTCACCCAGAACTGATCCAAGATTCAGAGGAGGAAGAGGAGGAGGAGGAAGAGGAGGAAGAGGAGGAGGAGAGAGGGGGTTTCTGCTCCATATTGAGTTTTAATTTCAAGTCTTTTCCATAAAGTCTCTTGTTAAACGTGAGACTCTGATGTGTTTTTATATGAACTGTATTTACAGTCTCTGTGAGGACTCTTAATGAGACGCAGTGTGTGTGTGATGTGGTGTGTTTTAGTGTCTCTGTGGGGACCGATCCAGCTGGGTGGTGAAACCGGTCGACAGGAATCTGAAGTTTGTTTTTAAATGTGTCGTCTTTAATTTTGTGTTTTATGTATGTTTTTGTTATTCAGTTTATTCTCTTTTTACCTTCCTGTCTTAACCTTTTCATTAAAGGCCTTTAAAGGGACGGGTGTTACGAATTAACATCTGCTATAAACACTGTGAAACATCGGATAGCTGTTTTCAGTCTATGTTAAAAAAGACCATTTTATTTCTGTTTTTTTTTTTTTTTTTATTGAGGTTCTGGCAACGATTACATGTACTCCAGTTCCAGATATGTATAGAACCACTATCTTAATAAAACCTAAAAACAGCAGGGGTCACAACTTAACCAACACAACAGAAAAACAAACAAACAACACAGCACCAGGTTGAATACGTTCAGATTGTTAAGTTCTGCTGTAGTCAGTTACGTAAAGTTCAGACCACTGTGTCTCACACTGGACGCCATATATACATCTGTCATGGAGGTTGTAGGTTAAAAACATTTAATAAACACTGTGGACAGTTTATAATGCTCTCTCTCTCTCTCTCTCTCTCTTTATCGCTCTCTCTCTGCTGTGACCTTTGACCAGGTTTTCGGCGTTGCACCATGCGGCTCTCACAGGGACCACGGAGCTGCTGTCTGCGCTGCTGGAGGCTCAGGCCACCGTGGACGTCAAAGACAGTAACGGTGAGACTGACACACACCTTCCTGGCGTCTGAAGCCCGGTACACATGGGACCAGTATTATCAGGGGACCTCATGACCTGATCTTAATCCTGTGTGAATCTGTCATGTACGCCATTTGTAAAGTAAGAATTCCACCATTATTGACCATATTTCGCCAAACACAGTGATAATAGTCCCGTTCGAATCAGCATCAGAAGAACTTAATGGAAGAAGTGCTGCAAACGTACACAGGTCCTGGATGTTTTACAGTGAGCATCGGTTTCTGCAGCATTCTCCAGTGTTTGAGGCTTTTCTCGTCCTTTCAGCACACAGATTGGTCTATAATGAAACTTGCAGAGAACACAAAGGAAGACAGAACCTGTGTAAACCTGAATGTATTAATAAAATCTAACAATAAAATACGACTGGTCTTTGTAAACTGATGTAAATTAGCTGGTTTATTAACCACTGTAAGTGTTTTAAAACACAACACAGTGCTTCCTATCCAACCTCACTTACTCACTGTGGGGTTCAGTATCGTATTGAGCCTTCAGCAGTCGGCCAGATGTGGAACAACAGACACTTATTATAAACTACAAACTTTCTCTAAGAGGAACTTGATTGAACTTGATGATTAATATGTTTGTGTGTGTCAGACTTTAACATCTGTGGCTCCAGTGAAAATTTAAAATGTTCAACTTCTGATCAGATCAAATCCTCACCGACCAATAAACAGTTTATTTAACAGTTGGTGCTGCTGAGAGCAGATTTTGTTTTCTATCACATGACGTGTGTGTGTGTGTGTGTGTGTGTGTGTGTGTGTGTGTGTGTGTGTGTGTGTGTGTGTGACAGTATCAGCTGGTTCAGAACATCACAGCAGATTAACAGCTGTGCTGCATTCACTGCAGCTCGTTTACATCATCACAATTTACTGTACAAGTATTTCTCCTCTGTTGTGTTGAGTACTTCCTCTTCCAGCGCTGACTGATCAGATAAAAACAGATGCTAATAAAGATGATGAATGTTAACATGTGTTTGTTGATGCAGGAATGCGTCCGCTGCATTACGCAGCCTGGCAGGGAAAAGCTGAGTCTGTTCTGATGCTGCTTCGCTCCGGAGCGTCGGTCAACGGCGTCTCCCTGGACGGACACATCCCTCTGCACCTGGCAGCGCAGTACGGACACTACGAAGTGGTGAGTCCTGATACCTGCTCTCTGTGTCCACTGGAGCTTCTACAGGCACTAGAAGCACATTCACGCTGTTTGTAAAAGAGGCTGTGTTGTAGCTAAGCTAGCGGCTCAGAGAGGCTAACTCTCCGTCTAAAGTCCGAACCACTGCGCCACAATATAAAAATACTATGTAGAGGGTTAGCAACAGCACAGACTCCCACTCAGAGGGGAGGCTGGGGGAGGTGGGCAGAGGAGGACGTAGCAGGAGGAGCGGTGCTGGATGGAGGATTTGTGGATTCAGATGTTGATGATGAGGAAGAGGAAGAGCAGGGAGGGGGTTGTCAGATTTTAGGCGGGGGTGTGATTAGACCCTGTTTGTGTGTCTGTCTCAGCGGGACAGATGTGAGGGGATGTTTTGACTGATGAAATGAACTTTAATAATCCAGAGGTCGGATTTTGTTCAGGATTAAGATGAATGTAGGTGAACTGTTTGTATCTGTGACCCCCCCGCTGAGGAAGACTTTAGTGAGATTTAACTGTTGATGTCCAAAAAACATCTGATTATGTCTTTGTGTCAAAATAAAGTCTTTAAACACATCAGATTATCACAGTTATGTCAACACTGTCAGTACAGACGCCAGACGGCAGCTCATTTATTTAAACACTTCTTTTACATTAGCTCTGCTCATACTGTACATTTTAAATGATTTACTCCACTATGTTTTATTTTTTAGTACAGTTTTGATAATAATGATAATTTACTTTTCTTCTTTGGAAAAACTTTAATCTTTACTTTAATCTTTGCAAACAAAATTTGTATTTCAGAACTCAGAAAAACATAATTACATAACAAATGTTTTCAACTGAATTTATTTAACTTTTAAGCAGCCGAATAATGAAAACTCAGGTTCACTTTTTATTTCTAAAACTCAAAGATTTAAGTTTTTCTAAAGAAGAAAAGTAAATTATCTCAACAACAGATTATTATTTGGTTGACAAAAGTTAATTTCAAAACCTAAAAGTTTGAGTTTCATTTAGTGAAGACAGACCTTTAAAATGTGAGTTTCTCAGCAGAGTGAACAGTTTTAGACCTGTAGGTTCCTGTTGAGGGTTTTTATTGAAATCTCCTCTGTTACAGTAATCCATCCTGCAGAGCTGTGATAATAACACACAACTGTCTTTGTTTATCCAGCCTGTGTGTGTGTGTGTGTGTGTGTGTGTGTGTGTGTGTGTGTGTGTGTGTGTGTGTGTGTGTGTGTGTGTGTGTGTGTGTGTGTGTGTGTGTGTGTGTGTGTTTGTGTGTGGGACACATTACGTCATCTGATTGGCTGAGAGGTGGTGAAACATTATCCACATTACAGCATCGAAATAACAAAACCCTCTAAGGGCCGAGACGCTGCCTCACACACACAGAGGCTAGCAGTTTCCCCCTGTTTACAGTCTTTATGCTAAGCTAAGCTAACCACAATCTGTAGTGAGCACAGACATGATACTGAGATCTATCTGACCGTCTCAGGAATAAAGTGAGTCCCAACATGCTGAACTGTTCCTTTAAATTCTGTTTCAGAAAATACAGTTTTTTTTAATGTTCAGCAGGACAAACTGTGTGAACATCCCATAACCCTAACCTAAACCACTGGCCCAAAAATCCTCTTTTTTCTAACTGGGGGCTTTTGTCCCCGATTGGAAACATCGTCCCCACTTAACTGGTCTTAAAATGCGTCCCCGAAAGGTACCGTAAATCAGGATTACATCCAAACATCGTCCTTCCATTAACATACACAGCAGATCGCCTCATAATCCCTGTTTCCTTACTTTGACATGTTTCTACCAATATATATTAATTTATTTAGCTCTGAACTTCCTGTTGTGTGAATCTTTTAAATCTCCTCTTGTGCTTTTCATTCATAAAATAAAGTTGTGTGACTTTTTGTTTGTTTGTTTGTTTGTTTTCAGTCTGAGATGCTGCTGCAGCATCAGTCCAACCCCTGTCTGGTAAACAAGGCCAAGAAGACTCCTCTGGACCTGGCCTGTGAGTTCGGAAGAGTCCAGGTGAGTTCAGGTTGTTTTGGTATTTTAATTATTTAGTTTTATCTCCCTTACGGGGACAAAGAAAATGTCCCCACAATGTAAATGATTAAACTTTAGTATTCAGGGTTTTAAAGTTGAGATTATAATCAGGGTTGGTGTTGAGTCTCCAGGAGATGAGTGTAAGTCCAAAGCAATGTCCTTCAAAGTGAAACTGATGGTTTGACAACACACAGTCACAGCTGGACAAACACACACACACACACACACACACACACACACACACACAGATTGCGTTGCCACGGCTACTTTTCTGTGTCAGTAAACATCACTGTTATCTTTGTATGGTATTTTTTTCTCACTCTCTTGTGGCAGCTAAAGGTTATGTAAACAATATTCACTGCCACTCGAGAGCACCACCGTCTCAACACAGTCAGCCCACCAGACTCCATTCACAAAACCAGTAATTTTAGCTTGAAGATAATAAACACACTTCAAACTGGACAAATACAGAATAAAACTCACCAAAACCATCCCACAATCACCAACTCTCGTTTGGTGGAAATAAATCCTTAATTCACCAAATTAGATGAGAAAACAAGCTGCTATGGCTGCTATGTGACGATAGCTAATCCTTGTGTACCGTCAAAGTGCGTCCACTATTATTTCACACTTGGCTGCCACTTTGGCCCGTAGCTGTGACTAAACAGTTAATATTATTCAACACTTTCCTCACACATCTTCTCTGTTATTGTAATTGTTGTTCACCATGAGGGCAGCTTGTACTCCAGCTCCTCCTCCTTCCACAAAGTTTAATGGGAGCTTATCTCACCACTGTTGTTATGAGCCAGCTAATGTTGTCTGCCCTGGTAGCATCACAACGGCGGTTGCTTACACTGCTAACGTTAGCACACGAGGTGATGAGAGGTTGAATGGTTCATCATCAAACTGGTTGTTCTACGAGACCGTCATTTCACTGAGTACTCGAGTACTTCTGCAGTCTGTTCTGCTCTTAAAGGTCTCGTGGTCATGTGACACGGAGCGGAGCGAGGAGGAAGTGTTTGTGTCGGGTTTTATTTCCCGCTGAGAGGAGAAGGGTCAAGATGGAGCTGAGGTTCCTCGTCGACGTCGTCTTTGTTTTGACTGAAGTTTGTTAAATGAGACATGAAAGTGAAGCCTGACCCCCCCCATTCACCGAGATATCTTTAGAGTGTGTGTGTGTGTGTGTGTGTGTGTGTGTGTGTGTGTTCAGGCCTCAGCTGTCACTCAGTGATGTTGGGGTGTGTCGTCGTCGACACCAGCTGCTGAGTTTCCATTCAGCTCTCCTCTGTTTCACCTCCTCCTAAAAACTCTTCAGTCAGTAGAAACCTTCCAGTCGACCTCACAGAACTTTATTTTTAAATTTATTCAAGATCTCAAAAAGCCCAAAAGTCTCTAAAATGATGCAGCAGACGTGATCTGAATGTGACGGAGGTTTAAATATTTCAGCTTCAGTGAGTTAAGATGAATTTAACAACCTTAAAGCTCAAATCAGTAACATTTCCTCATTAAACAGTATATGAACTCTAGCTCTATGTTCTATATGTAGTTGATTCAATCCATAATCTATAATCATTAAACAGTGTATAAACTATATGTTCTATATGTAGTTGATTCAATCAATAATCTATAATCATTAAACAGTGTATAAACTATATGTTCTATATGTAGTTGAGTTTCTTACATTTTCCCAAATGTTTCCAACAATGTTCAGACTCTGTCATTTAAAACTGACGTTTTTATACTGAGAGTGAACTTTGAACTTCCAGCTGTGACTCACTGTGTGCGCTGCCAAACATCTGGAGTCCTCTCTGGTGTTTTGGGTCACTGAGGTATTACCTCACACTCACCTGCAGGGTCTCTGACGCTGTTCGGTCCCCGTTGGGTCTGCAGGTTTCTGGCAGCACTCGATGTGTTCATTGTGTCTCCTCTGTATCGCCCCCCCCCCCCACAGGTGGCCCAGCTGCTGCTGAGCAGTAACATGGTCGTGGCGTTGTTGGAAGGAGAGAGGAAGGAGCCGACGGACTCGGCCTTCACGACACCGCTGCACCTCGCCGCCCGCAATGGACACAAAGAAATCATACGGTGAGTCAGTGACACTGACTGAGCAGCTTAATGCTCCGAATGTTTGCTGAAAGACACTTTTATTACAAGTTGTTTAGATCACAAAAACATCTGTCTTTACCAGATTACCTAAAAATGTAAATTCAGCCAAGATTTTGACGAATACCAGACGTAGAGACATCGGTCGACTGTACGCGCCTGCTCCGGTTACCTGGATTGATTTTAAAGTCCTTTTACTTGCTCATAAAACTTTAAAGAACTAGTGGCTGTTGTGTCGCCAGCGTCTCGATCAAAAAGTGACACTAGAACACGACTACAGCGAACGACCAACTGGCACATATGTTGAACTCCATCACATATCACATTTTTAATTAAATAATGCCTCATTTGCATTTTCATACATAAGATTTCATAAAACTTGTAATACAAAAAATAATTGTCTTAATGTAAGAAATCAACTGGGGAAGTTTCATGCTGATATCTGTTAGTTTAAACTTTGACCCTGTTCACCTGTAGGGAGTTTTATAATATATATCTTTTAAGACCGTTTTCTCTAAATGAGTTTTTTTCTCAAACTCTGAGCCAGAAATCTCCCCTTCAGCAGCTCTAACATCCACCAAAACTTCCAGTTTCATTCCTCTCTGTATGCTGAAGGTTTGTACTGAGGGGTTTGCTCATGTATCATTCACAGCCTGATTTATTGCACATTTTATTTTAATGAACTGTGGAAGTCTCATAGTGTAAAATCAGTGTATTTTTTCCTTTATGGGTCATTTCATTGAGACAGTCTGTGTTTCCTCTCAGTGGACGTTGAAGGCAGAGGGCGGAGCTCCTGCGGTTTGTGGTTGTTAACCACCGAACCGGCACGTTCCAGTGGGGATGTGGGAGCATGAACTCTCCTTGTGTGTGTGTGTGTGTGTGTGTGTGTGTGTGTGTGTGTGTGTTTTGTCTCTAATGTTGTCTCTTCTTCATGCCTCACATTCCCAGCAGGGCTCTGAAATACACTACAGCATCCCTCTGACCCAGTTTCACTGCGCTCTTATCCCTCTTACATGTGTGTCACTGAGTGTGTGAGTGGAAGCTACCAGTCAGACTTTTACCTGCTGTGTGATAAAAGCAGAGCAGCTACATTGAATAACATTTAAACAACTGTGAAAAAAGGTAATATTCCAGTTATATGTAGTTCAAATTAACAGGATATTTTTGTAATTTTTCATGTATTTAAAAAATACAGAAACCTTCAGATTTTTTTGTATGTAATATATAATAATATCGCATTGGATGCATCAGTGGCAGAAGGTTTCCTTTTAATAATTTTATTAGTTTAAAGCATTTTATTTTTGTTTTTAAACAAGATTAATTCCCACACACTGTCTAACTTTTTATATAATGTTTATTTGCGATGTTTTCTTTATCAGGCAAATGATAGATAGGCAATACTTACTTCCTGTTTCCAGTAGGAGGCGCTGTGAGTGTGACTGAATATTGGTATGTAGATGTGTTCAGGGTTAGACTCTTATTAAACATTTGAAGTTTGAGACACATCGGATAATATACACTGAAGTTACGACAACTTCCTGTTTCACAACAATACGTCAATATTCGACGCCACGCCATGGACACGCTGTTTAACGACAACTCACGATTTTAATAGCTTTTCATTGTGAAGGTCTTTAGATTGCACTGACCAAATTAGAAGTCGATCCGATCAATTAAATAGGAGGAGTATAAAATATAACACTTGGCCGACCTTCTGTTGGGTTTGGGTCCAATACTCTTTGATGATACACGTGTGAAGCAGTTTTCATGCATATATTTCCTGCGTTTTGGAGTTTTTGTCGCGGCCGCTAAAAATGCGATTCATTGTGTGAAATAACGATAAACGAGGCAATTTCAATAAACAGTAGCATAAAATCAAACATCACAATGTGAACAGTTTTAGACCAGAAAGGAAGAACCTTCTGTTCAGACAGTTAATGAACACAAACATGAAGCTGAGAATCAGTGAGTCATTAGATGTGATCAATAACTAGTGATTGACAGCCGACTGTGCTGTTGCCTAGCGATAGCAAGACACCTCCCCCTGTTAAAAAAACTGTGTGATCAGGACGACTCCAGACAATTGAAACCATAATTATATTTTAACTGATTTCTCTTAACCAAACTCCCTTTGAAAATACGTTGATTTTAGAGTTGAGGAAAGCTCTCGCTCAGGTTCAGGACTCACAGGTGGATCATGTGTCTCTGTCGTGTTGCAGGCTGCTGCTGAAGGCTGGCATCGACATCAACAAGACCACCAAATCTGGAACGGCTCTGCACGAAGCTTCTCTGTACGGGAAAACAGAGGTGGTCCGACTGCTGCTGGACGTAAGTTTGTACATACAGAACGTACAGTACCGAGGTCAGCAGTCACCTGTGGGACAGGTAGCAGTGATGTCATCATGTCTATGATGGTCAAACCATCAGTTTCTTTAAAAAGCTTCCTAGAGTCAACCGTCATTCTTCTTCATATTAGTGCAGCAATCGACCTTCAGTCTTTTCTAGAAATCTCTTGAAACAAGTTTATAGTTGAGGAACATTCAGACATCATGAGGACGAAGTTGAAGTGGATGGAGGGAAGTGTTTCTACCGCCTCGTTTCATTGATTTCAAGGGGACCCATTCACTTAAACTCTGGCAGCAATAAAATATCCTCTGACCTCTGCCTGTAGTCTAAAGCACAAGCAACCATCATGTCAGATCCGAATAAAGAAAAGCCCATCACACAGGGTTTGACAAGGTTACATTTAAAACCTTTTAAGACCATTATGAATTCATTTTAGTTATTTATATTTAACAGAGGATATGAAGCAAACTCAGTATTGATTACATGACGGTTTCGTTTTGTAGTTGTTAAAGCATGATCAATACAAACTTCTCCTAAAAGTTAGACTTAACAACAAAATCATAAAATCATAAAGATGGTGTATTTTCATGATGTTGTGGCAACGATGGCGGCTGCTAAAGAGGTTAGCGTAGCTGCTGTGTCACATTTACTGTCTAACTTTATGAGTGATGTCACTGTGGGTTCATTCATTTTTCCATCGCCCTGCAGCAACCCTTCCTGTTTCAGTCCAACACTGACGTAAGATCAGATCAACCTCCAACAGAACCCCGAAGGGGAAACTGCATAGTTTCATCCTGATTAGTTAGTTGGATGTTAAACTGGTGTCTTTGTCCGTGCAGGCGGGAGTGGACGTCAACATCCGTAACACCTACAACCAGACGGCGCTGGACATCGTCAACCAGTTCACCACGTCGCACGCCAGCAGGGACATCAAGCAGCTGCTCCGAGGTTAGTCTGTCTCTCTCTGTCTTCACCTGACTTCATTCAAACAGCAGCTGTGTTTAAATTCTGGGTTATGTAACTCTTATCAGTGAGCTCCCACAGCTTCAAAGAGCAGACTGCTCCCATCCAGCCTCAAACTGAACAGAGCTGTATATATACAGTCTGTAATCCTGCAGCCGTTTGAAGTCCCTGTGGGAACAGACTGAGGGAATAATGAGCGGTTGCGTCCGAGAAGTGATTTAACAGAGAGTTTCTCATCTTGTTTACGGCTGAGAGACGACAGATCAACGACTCGTACACTCATTAATTATTGACGAGTCGTGTCAGCGGTTTCATGCAGCCGTCACTTCTCTGACTGACAGTCGGCGAGGATCAGACCGCGAGGTTTAAAGGGCCAGTGTGAGGAGAAACTATGGTGACCGCGAATTAACACAGAAGACCGTGTATAGATCCAGTGTTTGGTTTGTGCGTTCAGGGTTACTGTAGAAACATGGCAGTTCAACATGGCGGACTCCGCCACTAGAAGAGAGCCAGCTCCCTCTGTAGATAAAAATGTCTCAATCTACAGCGTAAACAAAACAACAGTTGAGAAAACTCATAATTTAAAGTCAACTGTCTTCATTAAATGTTTATATTTTAAGTCAAACTCTAACTTTTAACAATGAATTAAACTTAAAAAATGTTTTGCCAACCTAATAATAATCTGTTGTTGAGGTAATTAACTTTTATTCTTTATAGAAGAAAAGTAAAATCATCATTATCATTAGTTTATTTGAAAACTTTGAGTCTGACTTAAACCTAAAACAAATGAAATGAAGACAGTTGCTTGAAGTTTTCTCAACCTTTTTTACAGTGCAAATAATGAAAATTCAGTCTGTTTCTAAACTCAAAGATTAAAGTTTTTCTAAATAAAATTACCTCAACAACAGATTATTATTAGGTCGGCAAATATTTTTTTTAGTTTATTTCAAATATTGTGTTTGACTTAAAACTTAAATAATTGATGACAGTTGCCTTTAAATTAATTAATACTGTTTTTTTACAGTGTAAGATAGTTTCTACTATACGCTTGGAAGGCTGAGCTGTATTCAGTTAGTTGCAATCTGCAATGTCACCACTAGACGCCACTAAATCCTCCACACTGAACCTTTAACTATCGTACAGATCTTCACTTTTACTATTTGTTGTTTTTTTTATATTAAATGTCAGTTTAGTTGGTTCAGAATAACTTAACAGAGAGAAAAGATTCACACACCTTCTGAGACGTGTTTGAACAATATTTAATTACTCACGATGAGCAAGAGAGGATGTTACTCACTGTTTCTGATTCCTACTGTTAATTATAAGACATTTATGTATTTATTAACGGTTTGTTAATCAAATCTGTTTATTGCTGAAACAATTAAAATGTGCTTTAAAAATCCAGAATACTGAAGGATTTTGGAGAATGTCTGGTATTTTTTGGACTCATTATATTAAACTGAGACTGTTTCTGTAAAGAAAATAATCTAATTTCAGATTTCAGTTAAAGAAGGAGTTTAGATGTTCTGTGGATGTTTCCTCGACAGATGCGACAGGTGTTTTGCAGGTCAGAGCTCTGAAGGATTACTGGAACCTCCACGACCCGACCGCCCTCAACATCCGAGCCGGAGATGTCATCATGGTGAGACGCTCAGAGATCAGTGAGCCAGAATTCAGCCTCATTAAACAAAGACAGATTATTTTAACTTGGGCCTTATTTTTGTAGTTTTGTTCTTAAATGTATGTTGGTTTAATTGATATGTTACCGGAATAATGCATTAATACATTCAACAGAAATTAATTATTGGAGGGTTATTTTGTAGCTCAACTAAAGGAAGTGGGTTAAATTGTGTTTTGTATCTGTACAAATACCTTTAATTTGTACTTAAGTTAATGTAGTTACTCTCCTCCACTGTGAGTGATTATATTTCAGTGTGAATCACTTCTGACTGTAAATCATCAGAAACTGTTCACAGGTCAGACTTCCTGTCAGTGAGTAAAGCTGAAGGTCTGTGGATTCATGTTGGGATTTGTACTGAACATGAAACATCACAAAAGTTCTTTATGGAAAAATCCTTTCATGTTGTTCAATTATTTGCAGACACTGAGTCAGTAGATGTTGATTTTTTCTTCGGACGTTTAATTCGCTTCAAAAAGATTAAGTGTTGCGTTAAAAGCATACAATGAAGGATCTGTCTGTTAGCAGCTTCGGTGGAGCTCCATAGAGAATGAATGAGGAGAGGGAGAGACGTTAGTCGTAGTGAGGATTGAGAGGGTTTATGTTTACAGTACATTGTTTTATAGGACAGTCCTACCTAGTATGCCTTTAATTTGGAAGGCAGCTGTGTTTTGTTTACTTCCTGTGGCAGTTGAACTGAAGATATTTCCAACGTGTGAGGAGATAGAAAGGAAGCTGATATTTTCTCATGCATTTTGGGTGGGGGGTTGGTACCAGGTACCAGCGGCCCGTAGTGACCCGTCTCGTCCCCTGCAGGTGTTAGAACAGCACGTGGACGGGCGCTGGAAGGGCCACATCCACGACACCCAGAGAGGGACGGACCGAGTGGGATTCTTCCCTCCGTCCATCGTAGAGGTCATCAGCAGACGAAACGGTCAGTTGCACACAGAGAGGACGACTCAGATCACACATTAAAACATCCAGCTGGAAACACAGGAGTTAAACTGGATCTGGTCCCATAAAGGTTATATATATACGACATTCACTGCAACTAGAGCACCAGCATCTGAGACCGAAACAATGGGAACTACTGCCCACCAGACTCCATTGACAAATCCCCTAGTTTTACCAAGCAGTTTTACCAATTGTAAAACACCCTTAAAACTGGACAGAAACTCACCAAACTGTCTTTGTTAGTCTTTCCAACAATCACCAACTCTGGTTTGGTGGAAATAAATCCTTAATTCACCGAGTTAGACATGAAGAAAAGAACTGCAATGAACCCAGCGTAAGCTAATGTTAATTCTTGGGGACAAAGTGCGTCCACTACTGACAGACTCCAGAGACAGAAACACTCATTTTACCTTCAGATCGTCGTAACATCGTAGTTTCAGCATTAATCCACACGGAAAATGTTGAATATCACCAGACTTCTACTTTCATTCTGTGTACTTGGACTCATCAGTACGTCCCTTCGATTGTCAGGAAACCCATTTTAGTTAGAAACTAATCCGCCTGCTTTCAGACCATCCCATGCTTCCTCCTCCTCTCTCCTCCCTCCTGCATCCATCTCCATCCATACCACGTAATGACTGACCTCCACCTCTAACCATCAGCTTGATAACCTCCCCTCCTCCTCCTCCTCCTCCTCCTCCTCCTCCCTCTTGCCCTGTAGGGGGCACCCTGTCCCGGCACGCCTCCCTGCCCACCCAGCGCCAGCAGCTGCTGTCCAGAGCCCCCCTCTCCTCCAGCCTCAGCTCCGCCCCTCAGACCGACGACTCCTACACTCTGTACGCACCCCCCACCCACGTGGTGCTGCCGCTAGCCAACGGCCTCACTACCAACACAGGTACACACACTCAGGACACACAGATATGTGGAATGTGGAATCATGTTGTTGATGATCATGAGTTTATCTACGCTGGTATCCGAGTTATGGATTATGATATGATCCTGAATAAACAGGAAGTATCATCACTAATCTGCATGAAGAACAAGGATCTTTCTTTTTCATTTTCACTGTAAGGGTCCCAAATCAAAGGTCAGCTCCAACAGGTTCCTCCTCAGCCGAGACCCAGTCAAATCCTCTTCTATCTAATCTTTATCCTCAGTCAGCCCCCCTCACAGAACGCAGTCCATCAGAGTCTTTGTGTCCGATAGGTTTGTCTCCGAGCCGCCTGTCTCAGTCTGAGTTTCCCTTTGAGGACATCTGGGTTCTCAGGGACTCGTGTAATGGTAAGAGCCCCCGAACGACAGCTTCTCCTCCCCGGCTGTTCTGAAGCTGCCTCGCTGCCCCGCTCAACGCTCTGCATCAGGACCCGACACACCAAGACGACTTAAACAACTACTGTCGATACAATGTGAGGGCTGTTGCCTTGCTTCGCCTCATGTCGTTTCACATTATCTTACATCGCTTCACATTATCTCACTTCACTTCACATGATCTCACTTCACTTCACATGATCTCACTTCACTTCACATGATCTCACTTCACTTCACATGATCTCACAACGCTTCACATGATCTCACAAGGCTTCACATGATCTCACATCACTTCACATGATCTCACAACGCTTCACATGATCTCACATCACTTCACATGATCTCACATCACTTCACATGATCTCACAACGCTTCACATGATCTCACTTTACTTCACATTATCTCACAACGCTTCACATGATCTCACAACACTTCACATGATCTCAGATCACTTCACATTATCTCACAACACTTCACATTATCTCTCTCTCTTATCTCTCATTGCCTCACATTATTTTGTCGTTTCACATATCTCAGCTTCAGATTATCTCACATCACTTCACGTCTCGTTCCACTTGGTCACTTTTGTCACTTGTTCTCACCTCAGATCACAAAACGTCGTCACACGTTGGTTTTAGTTGCCTCATATCAGCTCCTGTCACTTTACATCACATCACTGAAGCAGTGTGAGGCAGCGAGTCAAGTTGCCTCACTCTGCTTCACGTTGTCATTCCTTGTTGTGTCACCTCATCATGTCATCATCATCATCACCTCAATGTCTCAAACACAAACTCACCTAAAGGCTAAATCAGGTCACTGATGGAGCCACAACGACAGCTGAGGTTGACAGTCAGCCAACTTGGTGTGTCGGGTCCAAGCTCTGATTCACTGTATCGTCTGCTTCAGGCTGAACTATCGGTCAGAGCGTCTGACTATCTGTTGCTGCAGGAGGACGACACTGGTTCATCCCTGTTCTCATTATTCAAACTGTCACACAGCAGAAGCTTAATGGAGGCTCAGTGAGTCTCAGTGATTTAAGTCAGGATCCTCTGATGTAGCTGATAAAAGCGGTTGAATCTGTCAGCGATTCTTTATGTTATCCATAAAGATTTTATGAAGCTGTTTTTATGTAGTTGCATGTCATTTCACAAATATCAAAGCCAGAACCAATTCCCTCCAACTTACATCATTTCCCACAAAGCTTTTAAAAGCTGGCTTTCATGAATTCACTAAAGGGTTTTAGCTAATAATGTTTTTGCTGTGAACTTTCTTATTTTAGAAATTAGTTTTGGGGATTTGTTCTTGTTTTAACTCATTCATATCATTATTTAATCAGTCCCTCCAGGATTTAGCAGGTTTTTGGTGGATTGTTGCAGCTCAAGATTTCACAGCATGTCGCAATGTTTTTATACATTTCTTGCAATTAACTCCGAGGACAAAGTGAAAATTGCAAAATTAGTTGATGATTTTCTTTGCATATTAAAATTCGAAGAGAACAGTGAGAATAAAATCACAGTTTGTAAATGTTCACAACTACAAACGACGACTTCCTGGAGGGACGGATTAATTCAGGTCACGTCGTAGTTCTGTAAGCGACAGTTCGGATGATCGTCTTTAAGGCTTTTGCAGTTTATACAGAACCACAATTGACCTTTCCTAAGCCCCGCCCCCTTTTGCTCTGTGCTCCAACAACAGTTGAGCACTTAGATGCTATGCTATGTGCTAGGCTAGATTTTAAGATGGTTAGTTATTTACATAAGTTAGCTAATGTTAACTAGCTAACTAGCATTTTTATACAGACCAGCTAACTAATTTGCATTAAACATTAGTTCGCTAGTTATATCTGATAGCTAACATTAGCAAAACGCTAGATAACTAGATAGTTAATCAATCGTTAGATAGCGTTTTAAGTACAGGAAAGGAGGAAGTTGACCGAGGCTTGCTCAACTGTTATTGGAGCACGGAGCAAAAAGGGGGCGGGGCTTAGGAAAGGTTATTAGTATTTTTACCTGCATTTAGAGTCAGTATTAATTCAGACTGTGACAGCGCAACAGAAACTGTATTTAATCGTATTCTGTCTTTAAGCCTGATGCTACATTAACGGTCATTAATGGACTCGTGCCTGCGGCTGTGCTCCCCCCCGCTCTGCCACAGCACAGCTTTTATACCAGAAACCTGCATCCCGCCCGTCACTCCAGTCGTCACCCCCCAGCCCCCTCACCCCTCAGCCCCCTGTTGGCCCCCCTGTTGGCCCCAGTTGGCCCCGTCAGCCCCTGTTGGCCTGCTTCCTACAGCCTGACGCCGATCCTCTCTGCTGATCTCGTCCCTCCCGGACTTCGTGGATTTATGTTACTTTTATTTATTGTTGTTTTTTGCAGCTGGAGACAGGAACAGTGTCGGGAGCACCGGCAGCGTCGGAAGCACCCGCAGCGCCGGGAGTGGACAGAGCACCGAGAGCAACAACGCACCCAACGGACTCCAACACAACACTGGTCACCATGACAACGCCAACAAGGTACAGTCAGACCGTTGGTCTGTTTACTGAGACCTGGAGTCAGTGTGTTTGTTTTATAATACATATTCTGACAAATACCCCAAATGTTATAATAGAAAAAAACTAACACTGATACTAAAAACAAAAAATAGAAACATAATGAAAAATAAAAACTATCTGGTACAAAATGTTGTTTTCTTCACAGAATGAATCCTTCTTTCATTTTCTAGACATTTTGGTATAAACTGATTATAAAATCATCTGTTAGCAGCTTGAATATAAAGCTCATATGATAAATATTCAGTGTGTTTGTGGTGTGTTTGTGTGCAGCCGGCGCCCCCTGCTGTTGACTCTGCACACTCTGACCTCAGCACACAGCTCGATCATCCTGCAGGTAACTTTCTCCTTAATGCTCCTTTACATCAGTGACACATTGTCCACCAGCACAGTCAACAACAGACAGTGTAAAGGTAACTGTCAAACTCAAACTGAAATAAACTAATTATAATAATACTTTACTTTATAATTTACTTGTTTTATTTAGAAAAACATGAATCTTTAAGTTTTGAAAACAAAAAATATGTATTTAAAAAATTCTAAAACTCAGAGATTCATGTTTTCCTGAAGGAGAAGAAAAGTAAATTATAGTTATAATTAGTTTATTAAAAAAATTAAGAGTTAAGTTTGACTTTTAACCACTTGTCCCCACTTTTTTTTACAGTGCAAATAATGAAAATTTACTGTGAACAATTGTTGAAACGCAGAATTTTATGTTGGATTTCAGTTTTTCTAAATAAGTAAAGTAATTTACCTCAAGAACAGATTATTATTTGGTCGTTATAGTTTATTTCAGAACTTAAAAGTTTGAGTTTGACGTAAAACATTTGCCTTTAAATTATGAGTTTTCTGAACTTTTTTTTTTACAGTGTGTTAGAGTTGTTGTTACTGATTATTGACGTCAGCGTTTGATTTCTTTATTTCTTCCCTTAAACATCCATCACATAATCTTTTAACAGGAGATTATGTGATGGATGCAGCAAAATGAGATTGTGTTTGTTCAATTTCCTTTATTTTCTCCTTTCATTTAATCTCCTGTTGAATCACAACAGAAACAACAGAAATCTTTATTATTACATCTTTATTTATTTATTTATACCATCACATCTGTTTCTGGTTATCTGCAACTCTCTTTTAAACTCTTGTAGCTGAACTAAATCCCTTTACCTGTTGAGGGAACATTTACAATCTGTAAGCTGGTTTCGAGTTCACCTGCTGAGGTGTGTTGTGACGTCCCTGCAGGTGGGACTCCTCGGAGGCAGGCGGTGACGGTGCAGAGACCCGCTGAGCAGAGTTTCTCCCAGCAGTTTGTTCGTCCTCAGCAGCTGCTGGAGGGGAAGGTACACATCTGTCTTTATACTGACTTCTGTTTTTATTAATCTTTCGCTTTTTACTTCAAAGTCAAATAAAATTTTATTTACACAGCCAAAATCCATCTTCTGTCCTCAGAGTCTCAATTCAGGTAAAAACTCTTCTAAAAAACCTTTTAATGTGGATAAAAATGGAAGAAACCACAGAGGACGCACAGACAGGAAATACAAAGTACAGAACAAAGCAACAAAATCACATTTTATACATTGATGACACAATTTCTGATACATAAAGATTATAACGTTCAAACTACTCCAAGTGTCACAGAGTGAGATGTACTCCACCATGGAGACCTGAAGAGGAAGAACCACAGAATGGATCACAATATATAATCACAATATATACAGATTATGATGTCAAATATAAACATATATGTAATTGTAAAACGCCAGAAAGTTGCCTAATAGGTAGAACTTGAGCCACATGACCTCCACTCTGCCTTAACTGCCAATAGAAACATTTAGCTGGTAAAAAAATGTCCAGAACTCCTCAAAAACATTTCTGTCACCACTACAAACAAACTACAAATAATTCAGTCCCAAAGAAAGGTTATTTTATAATTTCCTGTCACATTTTTAACTGAGCAGCAGAGTTTCATCCCCAGTGTGTTTGTACTATGTGTTGTAGGATGCCGAGGCCATCTACCAGTGGCTGAGTGAGTTCCAGCTGGAGCAGTATACTGGGAACTTCATCAGTGCTGGTTACGATGTACCAACCATCAGCAGGATGACTCCTGAGGTAAACACTGCTGGATTTGGTCCAGTGGGTAACACTGAGGAGGCTCTATAGTCAGAAATATAATATAATATTCATAAGTATGTTTTCATTAGTGTTTAATCACCTGAATATAAGAATCGATGTGTTTGGTCCTCTTCTGGTGGAGTCCGCCACGTTTCTACAGCTCAGCCCAGACGGACAAACCAAACACTGACTCTAGATCGGAACAAATTCTGATTAGCTCACGTGTCAGCTAATAAACTAGCTAGCTAGTTGTGGTTTAAACACTAACCTGTAAAAGTCAAGTGGAGCCCCTGAATTATTCTCCCCCTCATTAGTAATAATGAGACATTTTTTTCTTGAGGTTTTACAGTTAATTTAGCTGTTTCTGTAAACCACTGTGTAAAACCCGTCTTATATCAAGAGTAATGTGCTGACTGTCTGCAGGATCTGACTGCCATCGGAGTGACCAAACCAGGCCACCGGAAGAAAATCTCCATCGAGATCAACAACCTGAATATCCCTGAGTGGTTGCCCGAGTACATCCCAGTAAGACTCCCAACAGTTTACAACTGAACGCGCTGACCTCAAAACTCTGATACCAACTGATCTGAGTGATCTGCTCTTTCCCACAGTCCGATCTGGGTGAGTGGCTCAGTGCCATCGGCCTCCCGCAGTACCACAAAAAACTCTCAGAAAACGGCTACGACTCCATCAGCATTGTCAAAGACCTCACGTGGGAAGACCTGCAGGAGATCGGCATCACCAAGCTGGGTGAGAACTCACTGTATGTTCACATTCTGGCAGTCTAACTGTTGGACCAGTGTTTTTAATGTTGGTATTATGGTTGAATCTTCCTTCCAGGACACCAGAAGAAGCTGATGCTGGCAGTGAAGAAGCTGTGTGACATCCAGAGGGCGATCCTTCAGGCCGAATCAGGCCAAGGAACGCTGCGTCGCAAAGGCCCCGGAGCCCTGCACCTGGTCACCATTGAGCCGCCTGACACAACAGGTGAATGCTCTTCTCCTCACACCCCAAAGATGCTGACCTTCCAGGACAGCGAACTGAGCGCTGAGCTGCAGACGGCCATGTCCAGCCACTACGGAGGCTGCGAGGAAGGCTTCGCCATCAAGAACGCTGTGGGAATGTCCCAGAGCCAGGAGAGCATCGACACCCGATCCAGAGGCTCTGGACGCTCCCAGGAGCCCCCCACGGCTTCCATCACCCCCCACAGCTGGTCTCAGGAGAGTCTGGATGGCAGCCCCGCCAAGGAGAGGAACCTCCCAGAGGGCTGGGACCAGAGGCCTCTACAGCAGCAGCCGCTGCCCAAGCAGGTGCCTCTGGGCACGGCAACCGTGTTTAAGTACCCGGCAATCCCAGCCAAGCCCAAACTGTCTGGATCTCGCGGTCCCTCACCTCATGGCTCCCCAGCATTGAAGGGTTTCAGCTACCTGCATTCTCAGTGTGGCTCCACAGACCTGAGCTCATCGTCCAGGCTTGAGGGCCACTCCATGACCCTGACGCCGCCCAAGAAGCGCGCCCAGAGCATGACCCGCTACGCTCTGTCGGATGGAGAGCCCGATGAGGACGACGACGATTCGGCGTTTCCTTCTGGAAACCTGTCGTCATATGCAACCCTGACCCGCAAACCTGGTCGCAGCCAGCTGGCTCGATTACAGTTGAGTCCAGAAAAGAACGGCAATGTGGGACGCAGTCAGTCCTTCGCAGTGCGTGCCCGGAAAAAAGGTCCCCCTCCTCCTCCTCCAAAGAGGCTGAGCTCAGTGAGCAGCACCACCAGTGGGGAGTTGAGCGACAGCAGCACAACGTCGTCTGCTGGCGGGGCGGTCACAGACAGTCCAGTGAGCGTGAGGAGCATCGCAGCCTCTTTAGAAGGCAGGACAGAGATGAAGAACCCACCAGGGCCTAAACCAGATCTCATTCAGCAGGAGCTGCCTCCCCCCTCCCTCAACCCTGCAGGGCAGGAACCCCGAGAGGCTGCTGGGGTGAGGAGGAGGGTGCAAAGTGAGTACATTCCCACCCAGACCAGCAGCAGCACTGAACCAGATCGAGGAGTGAAGTCTGACTCTGAGGAAGAAGAATCAAAAGGTCGTGGGCTGGAGGGTTCCTCATCCCCTCAGAACAGCTCCAGTGAGTGTATCCCCTTCGCCGAGGAGGGCAACTTGACCATCAAACAGAGACCCAAAGCTCCGGGGCCACCTAGGGCCGAGGCTGTGCTGGAGCCTCCAGAGAAACCAGCAGCCAAGAACCTGGAGGTGCCCGAGTTTAACCTGAAGGAATCGGACACGGTGAAGCGCCGGCACAAACCTAAAGACAGGGAGCAGGGAGGAGGCTCCCCCAGCAGAGAGGGAGCAGCTGAGTCAGAGTCCGGCAGCAGCAGACCACCATCCCAGAGCCAGGAGGTCAGTCTGAGGATCAGTGAGGCCAGTTTGGAGAGGCCAGCCAGTCCCGCAACAGGATCTCCCATCAAACCTCCCCTCTCTCCAAAACCTCCTGCCGTTGCCCCAAAACCTGTCCGCCACAGTCTGCTGGCAGCACAAGGTGAGATACTAACAGTAGTCTTGATGTGTATTTGAAGACAATTTAGTAAGAAAATTCTCACTTGTTCTGGCTGAACCTCCACCTCACCTGAACCAAAGTCTGAACAGTATCCAATTCAAATAATTAAGGGCTTTTCAGTGAACAACAATTTCCATTTAATGTCCATCAAACATTGAAACTTTGGTCTTGATTTTGACTTGTTCTTCTTGGCGTTGGACATATTGCTTTTGGGGCTTGTAGCTTCTTGATTTGGGACTTGTTGCTCTCAGGACTTGATTTTTGGACTTTTATCTTTTGAGCTCTTGATGTGGGACCTGTGTGGTTTGACTTTGGACTTAATTTGGGACTTTTTGGTTTTGAGAGGGAACTTCGTCAAGTACTACATACTTGACTCTGTGGACTTGACCACGTTCCCTAACCCTTGACATGGAACTTGTAGCTTCTTGATTTGGGACTTGTTACTCTTGACTATGTACTTGTTGGTCTTGCCTTGGGACTTGTTGGAATTGACTTGGTACTTAATGGATTATTATTATTTGACTTAGACTTGTTGGTATCTTACCTGCTGTTGTCTCTTCAGCAGCTGGACCTTCCTCTCCGTCTGTGACCGTCAGCGGGGTTCAGAGTGTGGCCTTCAGCTCTCCGTCCTCTCCCGCTCATTGGCCCCTGGCTCCAGCTCCAGCTCCGGCCCCTCCGGCCCCTCAGAGTCCCTCACTGACAGCGGCGATGCCTCATGTGTGTGTGGTGGGTCCGGGTCTCATCCCTGAGTCATCCTGCGGGACTGAGGTGGTTCAGCAGAGACTGGATCATACCAGCACATCTCTGGAAGCAGCTCTGATGGCCGTCGAGAGAAAACTGAATCTGGAGGACAACTCAGACAGGTTAGACCTTGTTAAGTCTTTACGTTCCTCAGTTGTTTGGTGTTTCATCATGTTGACCTGCTTAGTCGGGGTTTAAAGATGCTGATGTCCGTCCAACAGTTTATTTCAAAACTAAATATCTTAAAAACTGTTGGTAGGTTACAGTTATTGTGATTATTCTTTGTTCTCCGAGGAAGAACGTCCTTTCCACTGGTGTCACATCTGGACAAATCTTTAGGTTCCTCAGATAAACCGACGGTTCTCAACCTTTGTTACGACCCTTCATCACAGCTTACGCTCTCGGTTTGGACGTAAAAGATATTCCCGAGACTGAGTTTGTACTTTATCTCTTTAATAATCTTTGGTACAACCGATCAAGGCAGTGGTAGACCAGCAACTCTTCACAAACTATTCACGAAATCTCAGAAAACTCGACCTTGTTTCTAGTGATTCGTCACTTTTTCGCTGCGTAATATTCACGTTCTCTCAGTAATGTTGTATTGATGGGACTCGGTTAGCTCAGTCGGTAGAGCTGGCTACCCATATACACAGCGGCCTGGGTTCGAGTCTGACCTGCGGCCCTTTGCTGCATGTTGTCCCCTCTCTCTCTCTCTGCCCCCCTTTCCTGTCTCTCTCCAGCTATCTCTGTCAAATAAAGGCCAAAATAATAATAATTTAAAAAAGAAAGTAATGTTGTATTAACATGTATTTTCCTGTTTTTCCACCAGCGGGCCGAACACGGTGAAGTCCGCAGGGACAATTCTGGACGACATCGGCAACATGTTTGACGACCTGGCCGACCAGCTGGACGCCATGTTGGACTGAAGACTTTTTGAATAGACAGAATATTCACCCTCAACCTCAGGAAGTGAAAACAGAGACAGACAAAAGGGGGAAACAGGGTGTTTGTCCTCACCCCTCTGCTCTGAACTTCACAACGGACGCAGTCGGAGGAGCAAAAACACTCGTCTGGTTTCTCAGCCTGAACACCAGCACTTAACCTCCGCTGTGCTTCCTCCACGAGGTCCTTCGCTCACATTTCTAACAGACGTCTGGTTACTGAGCGGATGAACGGCCCCTTTTTTAAACCTTTTTAACGGCCGTGTTGTCGTATCCTATCAAACATGAACCAAACAAAGAAGAAGTTGGACCAGCGGTTTATTATCAGCCCACAGATTATTATGATTCTTGTTATAGACTAATATTGTAACATGAAGTTTTATCTTTTTGACATTATACAGAGCCGAGTCCTGACCTCACTTCCTGTCCAGCATCCGTTCCACTAACTGTCTGTAACTCAATCTGTTCCTGGATTTAACACTTATTTAATATCTAAAAGTACATTTAAATATTAATTATGTTGCCTGTAAGAAGTGTCAACTTCCAGCAGTTTTCGTGTTGTCCTCCCGTATTAAACTAAATGTGTTGTGGTCGTTTTGTTTCAGGTAAATGTGAGACAGTGAAATACAATCCAGGAAGTCACAGATCAGATAAGTTTATGATATCAGTATTACAAACCTCTGAAACTCTTAGTAGCTGTTCAAATTACAAAGTATTCTAGTATTCAAAATGTCCTTAAAATAATATTTAAAAGTTTTGTATGTAATTGTCATTAAACTGTTGCTAACAGCGCCACCAGTGGTCGTTCAGTGAACTGCATCCTGGGCGTCAGCCAACAGTGACAAACACTGAACGCTGTAAAATAACTGACAATCATATTTAGAATAACGTTACTATCTGCAATGTTCCTATGTTTTATTTGGACCGTTAGCTCCATGCTACTAACTAGCTCGCCGTTTACAAATCACCCATCAGCCAACACCACGAAGCAACCGACGCCAGACCCACAATGCAACGCCAAGACACAGCCAGCCGAAATCAGTCCACAGGCAGCAGTTATTGTGTTATTATATCATTATAAACTGAAGTTAAAATACAAACAGAGAACCACAGTTATGTTTTGAGGCTGATTTTCAGTTGTTGTGTCATAAATGTGATTTTTCTTCCTGGTGGAACAGAACCTGGACTCGGCTCTCTATTCATCGTGTCTGACCATTTCAAATTTTACCTTTTTGTAATATTTAAAAACAAAAAAAATCTATTTTATACCAAGTGATCTTAACCACGTGTAGTCAGTCTTCCACTCGGCTCGGCGTCGACGTGTTCGTGTTGTTCAAAGTGTTTATGAAGCTGTAAAAGTGCTCAGAGATACAAAGGGAAGCATGTTCAGCTCAGTGTACAGTGGAAGACAGTGTCGGCGATATACATATTATTTTTTGATATTCGTGTTAGCCAAATTAGTATTTAAATTAGAGTTATCTAAATATGTATATTGTACACTAGAGCTATATACAGGAGCAGATATTCAACCAAAGTCTTTGTACAAATGTTCCTCAGATATTTTCACAAACATTTCCTTTAACCCTGAACTCTTCCTGTTTATTGTATTGATTAATGTTGGATCCATATTTAGCATGACCTCGCTCTGTGTGAATGAGACGCTCTCAGGAAAACTCCCTCCTGACCCGAACACGTCGGCTCGTCCTCGCAGCGCCGGAGGAAATAAAACGCAGCATTAAAAAGAAATTAAAACATTCTTCTATGTATTTCTGTATAATATATGCATTTACTTTGTCATAATTAAATGAAAAACATTTGGTAAAAGGAGAAGTGTTTGTGCTTTTTGTCTTTAATATCTGGATGTGAAGTGATTTATGAGATATTTTACAGCTGATAAAACTCAAAGTTCTAAAGGAAACGTCACTAAATGTTTTAGTTTTAAGTGAAACTTGAACTTTAACCCTTTAACAACCCCACCAATAAACAAGCTTTGGAAAAATGTTTCTTTTGCATTTCTTGTTCATTTGAGTCAATAATAACCACCAATTTTTTAACTGACCCCATAGTTTTTAAAATATTGCCCTCTACCAAATGGTCGAGGTGTCGTTTCATGGTTGAAGTACCGAAATTCATAAAAAAAGCAAAAACGGGAAAAAATCAAATATAATGCTAATTGATGAAGAAATACACAACAAAAACACGTTTTTAGACATTAGACCCACTTTATTTGTGGTAATATGCCACAAAACATTTTCACTTTAACAAAATATTGCAATATACAGGAAAAGAATTGCACTTCTGCAAATAATCCATCGATCCACATTTCTGGTGGCATACTATGCAGTATTTAAAAATGCAAACACAGCATAACTTTGCAAAACACATAAAAACACAAACATTACATTTCTAACATTTTCATCACAACAGCTCCACTGTGTGGTGGTGCAACAGCACACATGCTTTTGGAGCATTAGATCCATTTTATTTCTGGTGGTATGCTACAAAGCATTCCTGGTTTGTGTTCAAACACAGGAAAACATTGCATTTCTGGCATTTCCATCTTGACACACCCTTTGGACAGAGGTTGCATCGCCCTCGCTTGTCACAGTGCAGTGGTCAATGTCCAAAGTTGTTGTAATTCATCTATAATCAGGATCATCTATTTGGTCATCAACCTCACTCAGATCATCATCAGAGTCTTGAGGATTTTCTGGTACAAGGGCCAGAAGAGTGTGTGGGTTTAAGAGTCTGTTTTAGCATCCATCTAGTAAAAAAGAGAAATAAAAAAAAATAAAGGTATTAAAAACCACATTCTCTTACAATTGTAGTAATATTTGTATACCAGCATGTGTGGAAGTAGTCGTACCACCAGTACTAACATTTCTGGATATTTATCTACTTTGAAAACATCTCAAAGTGAGAAAAACTCCAAACTTAGGAAACTATTTCAACATATTTATGATGGAATAACATTAAATGTTTCATATTGACAAAAATAAATGATCAAAAGTTTTTATTTCATAGCAAATAGTCAACTTTAATCAAATTAGCTTAATGTTGCTAGGTTTACCATAAACTGACAAATCAACCATTGGTTGAAGTTGTTTACGATGCAAAACATTTTTATTTGTTTATTTCTGAAATAAACAATGATAAAATGTTTTGGATAATAATAATAATAATAATAATAATCTGTTGTTGAGATAATTCACTTTTCTTCTTTAGAAAAACTTAAATAAAAAATCACAATGAATAAATGAATTTTCATTATTTGGTTGTTTTTAAATTAAATAGCTGCAATTGAAAATATTAAATTATTAACAGTTTTTTTACTTTATTGAGTTTTCTGAACAATTTTTGAGATTCAAAGTTTTTGTGCTTGAAACTTAAAGATTTATGTTTTTCATGATACAAAGTAAATAATCATTATTATCAGTTTATTTAAAAACTAAAACGAGTTTGAATATAAGGTATTGATGTAGACAGTTGCTTTGAAATTAGTTTTCTCAACTTATTTTTTTAAACTTTTCTTTAGAAAAACATGAATCTTTAAGTTTTAGAAACAAATTTTTACATTTTTTAAATTCAGAACTTTTTGTTTCTGAAAGATTTAAGAAGAATCTCAACAACAGATTATTGTTGGGAGTTTATTTCAGATTAAGTTTGACTTTAAACATTTAATGAAGACAGTTCCCTTTAAATTGTGTATTAGAGTTCTTGTTATTGACCGTTGATATCAAATCTGTTTGTTATTTCTTTAAAACATTGTCACATAATCTCTGAACAGGAGTTTTCTCCCTTTATGTAAAGAAATTAAAACACATAGAAACTGAAACAAACCTTTCATCTCTTCCAGTCTTTGCCTTTAAATTCTGAGTTTGTTTTACAGGGAGTTCATGTTAATCTCGTAGTCTAGTGATGTTTTTTTTAACCCTTTTATTAATTCTAATATTAGTTATGAATTATATTACAAAGATAAATTGCTTTAACAGATGATGCTTTCTCTTTCAGAAAAGCTTCATAGTGACGAAGTTATGGAGCCTGTTGGCAGCATTGGGCTTCCATAATCAGGTGACCAACACAGTTTAGTGAATAAAGTGAATTCAGTTTATTTTCCTCATCCATTGTTCCATTTGTGCGGTTTTACTCCGGACACAGGTAACCAGCACCATGTCGTCATTCTCTCTGCATCACACGTCAGAGGCGGTATTCCCTACGTCATCCCAGCACGTTAAACGTAAATAAAGGATTACATCACTCACTGCCTATAGATCGATAAAGGAGCTATAATAGATTAATTAAAGTATACATTTACACCACCTGACTGTGACGTGCGTCTGACGCAGCCTGCAGTCGGTAAACCACGTGAGCTGTTTTCCGGGATCAGTGAACGCCCCCCCCCCTGCACCTCCTCTGCAGCTGTTTGGATGTTGGTGCTGTTGGACGCTGAGTTCACCAGTGACCGACCCAGTGTGAGTCTGGACCGACCCAGTGTGAGTCTGGACCGACCCAGTGTGAGCTGCCTGCCTCCCGCCCACCGCTCCACAGCCTCACGAGGACGAGGTAAGAACTCCACCTGGAAATCTCTCAATTTAAAACTTCCGCACTAATCAGCGGATACCTGTGCACGATATGATGGATATTAAAATGTTTTTCTGATTGAATATGAGCTGAACTCTCAATCGGCATGCATTATGCTCTTTATCTGAACAAAGAAACAGCTTTAACAACAGTTTTATTGTGCTAACAGCGTCAGTCAGTGCAGGGCAGTGACTTTACAGCATATGCTGAAACTAGACTTCCTGGTGTTTAATAATGTCTGCCGAAATCATCGCAGCTTCCTTTTCATCCCTTTAATAATAATCTTAATGCACTGCGAGGTGTGAGCACAGCCCCAACAGAGGAGGGGAGATTAAATGTAGAAGACTTGTAAAGGGAGTTTGGTGTCAGGTTCTCTCCTGAAACACAAGAGGTTGTCAGGGCGTCCAGGTCTAGAAAAACCAGGAAGTGCTTCAGCTAATTAAGTGCCAGGTTTGTTGTTTGTGAAGCTCAGACCAGCAGCGATGAAGAGGCCTCATCTTCCTCCTTCATCACAGTTTCCATTTTCTGTGGTTGAGTTGGACCCATATTTAAACTGCTTCAGCCTATAATGTGTACGGTTTCCACATTACAGTGTCTGTGAGCAGCAGATCTACATTATTTATTTATTTATTAAAGTTTATCTGCAGCACATCAACAGTTTGATGACGCGGTGAAGCAGTGAGGTTCAACGTGAATTAAAAACAGATTGTTAAAACAGGTTTCAGTGAACTTAAATGTGCAGTTTTTAAAGTTTTCAGTTTGTTTCTGGTAACATTTGAATAAAGAATAAAAAAGTATTAAAGTTATTCAGATAAGATAAATAAAACATTTAAAATAAGTTGAGAGAAATGCTGCGTATGAATGTTTTATATTTACTAGTTTTATGTTTAAGTGACTGAATGAAGTAACTCAAGTATTTATTGTTGAGTTCACTTCAGTAAATTAAGTTAATTTCTTTCAGTTAATTGAAGTTAAACTCATATTATACAGAAAGTATCTAAAATAAAGTCACTTAAATTAATTTTCTTTATATAAATATTAAATTTACTCAGTTTTCTTCCACTAAATCAAATGATTACATCACAAACAGCTGAAGTATGATACAAACCTTATAATTAATTCATTATCAAAGTTATAGCCGAATAGTTTTCTGTATTATGAATTATTTGGATGCATATTTGGGATAATTAAGATTAATAAACTGAAATAAAACCAAAGTCAAAATGAGTTAAGTTCACTCAAAACAACTGAGTTGCTTCAACAATACATTTTTTATATGTGTTTAATTCCTTTAACATTGATAAAAGAACTCTTTTCATTAATAATATTTAATTAATTTGTTTTACAGTGAACCATCAAACTGCTAATCGTATTGATTAGTGCTTGTATAAACTGTTGGGTAGTTTAGTTTCTAATAATAAAACACGTTCTGTCTGATAATATTTCTGTGTGAGACATAAAGAACGACTCCAGTAAAGTGTCTAGATACTCGAGTATATGTTTATATAGTATACCGGCTACTGACAGTGACAGACTGTAGACTTTGTACTTTGTGTAGCAGGCGTGTCTGCGTTCATTGCTGATGTTTAACAGCCAGTTTACATCTCACAGAAACTCATTTATCTCCCAGCAGCAGCTCGCAACTTCATACGACCTTTCAGAGTAAAACACGGCTCCTTTTGTTCCTTTGTGCTTTTAACGCTCAGCACTTTTTCTCTGAGTCATGTTTCAACTTTGAGCTTCATTCCTTCGGAGCATTGAAATATTCGACGTAGGGATCGACGGATGTGTTCATATGCTGATACAGATACTGATTATTAGTAATCAAGGAATCCAATAACAGATATTTAGATCCGATAAACATTTGCAGTAACAATTTAAATCTTTTTTCAGTGTAAAACTCTTTTGTTTTTCCATTTCGGGCAGAAACTGTCCCCTTTCACAGCAGCTTTTATAAAAACTGGGATGTTTTTCTGCATTTTTGTGGAAAATTATAAAAATAGTTGTGATTATTTTGTATAATTTATTAGAAATTGAAGGCAACTTCCTGTATGGATGTGAATCAACAACCAGTCTATCGGTCGGCACATTTCCAACCTGCTATATAAAACAATATAAACAGATAATAAAACAGCGGAGAACGACTCTTTAACACAGACAACTGATCAGGAATCAATAAGAGGAGAAAATACTAATCAGACTGATCAGCAGAATCAATAATGGTATCAATTCGGATCCGTTCTTGTTCCAGTGAGAATAAAATCACTTTAGTTTATTTCGAAACTTAAAGTGAAACATTTAGTGAAGAAAGTTTAAAGTTTAAATTCTGAGTTTTCTCGACTGTTTTAATTCTTTTCTTTTAAGAAGTCTCGTATATCTTTTAGTTTCTGACCTCGCTGTCGGTCTCTCTGCAGTATTCAGTTCAGATCATGTCTAAGAAAGGAGGAAACCGCGGCCCGGAGGTCGAAGGGCTGGTGGAGGCCTCCATCATCCGGATCCCGCCCCACCACTACATCCACGTGTTGGACCAGAACACCAACATCGCCCGGGTGGAGATCGGACCGCTCACGTACATCCGCCAGGACAATGAACGGTAACATTTAGTTTGAATACAATTTAAATATTATTATTGTTTGGAAGCTTGAACCGTCTGCAACCGTCCGTACAACTGATCACACTAAGGAAATATATGAACTGTGTATATTTTATATTAAATATTAAAAATCATATTTTAATGGTGATAAACTTTGTTAGCTGAAATGCTTACTCACGTCCAGGTCACTCCTGCAGCGTCTATAAGAAAATACCACAATAACACACACACACATTATAACAACCACAGTCTGTTTTTAAACTGTAAAAAGTTATGTAAAATAACTCAACATGGTTACAACTCGTAAAAGCTTCAACACTCACAGGTTTTATGCCGTAGAACAAAATATGAAAATATCTTCGGCTTGTTTTAACCACAAACTGTATTTTAAAGTAAAAACCTACTGACTTCATTAACTCATTCGCTCTATAACCTGAAAATCCCAACGTGTGACACTCAGGGACAGAAAGTGTTTGTTTCTTGAGTTTCTGAGTGACCTGGATCAGTTATCATCCGTTATCTCCTGCAGTCGCACACTGATTTCATTCAGCAGCAGCTCGCTGATGGTTTCCCTCGGGCAGATCTTGTTGACTGAGGGGTTTTTAAAAGACACCACTGTAAGCAAATCATGTGACGCAGTATTGATTTCATCATTGATTGGTCGAGTACATTTGCTGTCCTCAGCCTCGGAGACACTGTTAACTCAAAGTACAGGTTGACTGATGTGAGAGCGTGTTGCAATCTGTACATTTTATTAATTTAATTCAGGGAAAATGTCGGGCTGCAACTTATTTTAATTGTATGTCAGTAAATATGTAAATTATTATTATTTGATAATTGATAATTTCGCCTTAAAATAGTGTAAGAGTATTCACGATAACAGCTTCTTAATCAATACTGATTAAAATATTTAGCAATGAAAAAATGTCCCACAACCTGCCGGACTCCAATTCTAATTAAAATCCTCAGATATTTACTGATATTGATGATTTATCCAGCTCTAGATATAAAAGCGGAAAGTTTAGTTCTTCTAGATCTCGTTAACATATTTGACTTTAAGCTTGTTACTCTTAGCATTAGCGTGTTTAGATACAGCATTAACATGCTAGTATGATGACGGTACTGAGGTACTGGTGAACTAGAGCCAGGCTAGCTGTTTCCCCCTGCTGCCAGTCTTTATGCTAAGCTAGGCTAACGTCCTGACTCCAGCTGTGTACTGAACACATCTGAACCTTTTTAAAGTAATAAAGGGACATTCACACAATATATTTACCTGTTTATTGTTAATTGATTATTGATTTATTTGGTGTCCATTAAAGTAACAGGCCTTTAAATCCGGTCTTTACTCTTCCTCAGGGTTCTGTTTGCACCCGTCCGTATGGTCATGGTGCCGCCGCGCCACTACTGCGTGATCTTGAACCCGGTGACCCGCGACGATGATAAGCAGGTCCTCTTCGACCAGTCGGGTCAGGCCAAGCTCCGCCACGCCGACCTGGAGATCCGTCTGACCCAGGACCCGTTCCCCCTGTACCCCGGGGAGGAGATCCAGCAGGTCTGTGACCCTCTCGTTTATCCACAGTCTGACGTCAGGACACTTCGTCATTCGCTGTTGTTGGGTATTAACGAGCAGGATTTGTGTTCCAGGACGTGACTCCGCTGCAGATCGTGTATCCGGACACGGCGCTGCGTCTGCAGGCTCTGCTGGACTTCGACGAGCAGGGAGGAGAGAAGAGAGTCGCTGGAGACGAGTGGCTGTTTGAAGGACCAGGTTGGTTTTTATTATCACTAAAACATCTAAAAATGCAGGAACGGATTATCAGTAGAGGAAACTCTCTTTAATACATCTGAAAGTGAATCAGTTCTGGTGTATCTCATGAGAATGGGTGTTGTTGCAGGGACGTACATCCCCAGGAAGGAGGTGGCGGTGCTGGAGACCATCAAGGCCACGGTGATCAGAGAGAACCAGGCCATTAGACTGAGAGCTCGTAAGGAGGGAGTGGACAGAGGAGGCGTCCGCAGGGTCACAGGTAACACGCCTCGGTTCCCACCTGTCCTGGAAAACCTGGAAATCAGATACTGGTGTAGAAATACGGTTAGAAGTAAAACCAGACTCCATTTAAAAAAACAGTAATTTTACCTTAAACACTTCAAAGTGGACAGAAACAGAATAAAACTCAGAGGAAGCTGGAATCCTATCTGATCATATTAATTATTAGATTTATATTTGTTGAGTAATAAATTGGAATTAATCTGAACTGTTACTTCTGGGTTTAATCAGGTGAGGAGTGGCTGGTCAGGAAGGTGGGAGCGTACCTTCCAGGAGCTCACGAGGAGGTCATCGACATTGTGAATGCTTTCGTCCTGACTGACAAGGTGAGTTTGGAATCGTTGTAGAAAATAAACTCTGTGTGGGAACCAAGGTTTATGACGCTTTACTCGTGATAATCTTCACAAATTAAGTCTTAACATTAACGTAATTAACTTTACGAGTTGTGAAGCATAAATGTGATCATTAGCAGTAAAAAGCTAACGTTAGGCTTTATAGGAACTACGCAGAGGTCACATATGTAGAAAACCTGAGGGTCGGGACCCCCACTAGGGGTCGCTAAAGGTTGACAGGAGGTAAGGAGGCCTTCTTGATTCCAATTAGTGTAAGTTAAACTATTTTATTTAGTTTTATTCACAGAAATGAACAAAATGCTGAGATATAGGTAGAGGTGGGCGTATATCGTTTGCATAATACGTCATTGTTGTTTGACGATGGCAAATTTCCATTATCGAGTATTTAAATTACTCGACAAAAACAATGAAACGCCCGGAAACCCCACATCCATTAATACACAGTGCAGCAGCGCCCACAGCATGGCAGGATTCAGTCACACCACATGCCACGTGATCACAGCGATCACGGACCCGCAGCACCTCCTTGCAACAGTTTAGCAGCGCTGATGGTAGAGAAAAACAACACCCCAGTCCCGAGCACCGGTCTTCAGATGATTTAGTGCCGAGACGGGGTCCTATGGGCTTCAGCGTCAGAGCGCTAAGCGCCTCAGCGGTAAAAGAGCAGGGACGGTTTTTTAGCGCAGCGCTCAGAGCGCTTCAAGTTGAAATCTGTTCAACTTTTAACACCGGTGGGCGCTCGGAAAAGAGTTTTGAGCGCTCCAACGCTGAAATGCGTTTGGTGGACACAAGTCCAGCTCAGACAATCTAATCACATTTTAAAGGATACACGATTATCGTTATCGCCAAAATCCCAAAAATATGAGATATTATTTTTGCCCATATCGCCCACCCCTAGATATAGGCACACAGAACACTGACAGAACTTCTCTCTGTAAACAGCCTCGTCCTGTGTGTACATATATGTGTATATATTTTTAGAAATATTATTAAAACTAATCTCTGATCAATATTTACAGGAATTAATCTGCTCAAAATTTATCTAAATCCTACTGAATATATGAAATATCCATAAAATATGTTACTTAAGTCAAAGGTTGACTGTTGAGTCCCTTAAGAATAAAGATTGGGAACTATTGCATTACATCATTCATCATTACACCAACACCTGAATGATTACAACCAGAATCCTCGAGGACACTGTAATTGGTGTAATTTCATTTGAACCTCTAGTTTTCTATCACAGGAACAGTTTTATCATCATTAGGACTCATTTGGTGATGATACATTCAATGAGGCCGTCTTACATCAGGCACATCGGCTCTAAACGTTTCCCTTGTCGTCCTCAGAAAGCGCTTCATGTCCGCGCCGTGCGGGCCTTTAAGGACGCCGGCGGGCGGGACCGGCGTACGGGCGAGGAGTGGCTCGTCACCATGGCCGACAGGGAGGCCCACATCCCCTCTGTGTCGGAGGAGGTGGTCGGGGTGGTGGATGTGACCACTCTGAGCAGCAGGCAGTACTGTGTGATCCTGGACCCGGTCGGATCCGACGGGAAACCTCAGCTGGGGCAGAAGAGGGTGGTGAAGGTGAGGAGAACTGTCCGTCCTCCAGCTTCTTTCACTGAAATCTCCTTTAACTGAACTAACTTCCCTTTTCTTTTGGACTCTTTGTCTCCGTCAGGGCGAGCGCTCATTTTTCCTGCAGCCGGGTGAGCACCTTGAACAGGGCATCCAGGACGTGTACGTGCTGTCGGAGGAGGAGGGTCTGGTGCTGAGAGCTGTGGAGGCCTTCAACGACACCGAGGAGGTGAGGAGGCAGAACGGTCTGCTGCTGGAATGTGGCGGGAAAAGTAGTATCACTACAGTGTAGAGATAGAGTTACAAGTCCTGCTTTCAAAGGTTTTATATACAAAACTCACTGCGGCTGGATGTCGCACTACAGCACCAACATCTCAGACCAAAACAATGAGCGCTACAACCCACCAGAGTCCATTTACAAAACCAGTGATTTAACCTAAAACACTATAAAACTAATTCACCGACGTAGATGATAAAATACTCTCTTGCTCTGTTTACTATCACATGTATATATTTACACCGATCAGCAGTAACACTGTGAGCACTGGACTCCCTGACTGGTCCCAGACCAACAGTCCGCTCTGCACTGTGAGTTCTGACCCATTTCTATGAGAACCAGCATTAACTCGGACCACACAGGCCAGCCTTCACTCCCCACCTGCATCAATGAGCCTCAGCCCACCATGACCCTGTCTCGGGTTCTGTTCCTTCCTTGGACCACTTTTAATAGATACTGACCTCTGCAGACCGGGAACCCCCACTAGAGCTCCGGGTTTGGAGATGTTCTGACCCAGTCGTCCATCACATTGTGGTTCTTGTCAAAGTGGCTCAGATCCTCACGCTGCCCATTTTTCCTGCTTCTAACACATCAACTGTCTGCCTGATATACCCCCCCCGACAGGAGATCCAATCAGATAATCAGTGTTACTAGCAGTGCTCACTGTGTTAGTGCTGATCGCTGTGTATTATATATCTATATAAATATATCTATAGTACAAAGCCCTGATAGGACATATTTTCTGCAGTTGGTGTTTAACCTGAAATGTTTCTCAGTGTGGGCGTCGGAGCTCAGAGGAATGAAGGGAGTAAAATAACAGACATTGTGTGTTTGAGCTTGTGCAACCGGTCGGTCACAGAAAACAGATTATTAAAGCAAACTTGTTCTTCAAACTGAGGTGTGTCTGGACGAATTCTTACTGCAGATCGTTTCAGCTCGCTGTGGAAACGGAGGTGTGTCTCGAGGTTGAAGGTTTAAAGTCTTCTGCAGCTCGGACCACACCTCGCCTCGCCTCACTGATAACCCCGATCATACAGAGTGGGCGGGTTTATTGAGTCCTTTCTACACATATTAAAGCTCCTGAAGTCGATCAGCTTTAAATATTGATACTTCTGATCGTTTCACCTCCCTGCAGAAACATTAAAGGCTCCCAGCAGAGATTCTGACCACTAGTAGCGCTGTGGAGCTGTTGGTTTATTTATAAGCTTCCTGTTCTCGTGCTCACACACACTAGTGGCCGTTTTCCACCTGTGTTAGGTTGGTTCAACCTTACAGACAGAGCGCCACGATGGTCGAGAGAGCTCAGGATGGAATGAAAAGAGATCGCTGCTACGATGATACATTTTTCACAATAAAAGTCTCCGAATATTTTGTTACTTAAACGCTTTTGCAGCCGCCCCCTGCTGGCTGTTAGAGGGACTGCAGGTTTAAGATGCAGTTTAAAACCACCTCAGGAGGTGATTGTGTCCTCCACTGCTCCATCTTCCCTTCCTAACCTGGCTAACCCATTATACCCCGACTCTCTTCTTCTTCTCTTCCTCCTTTTATCACTCGCTCCATCCTTTTACGTTTTCCTCCTCTTCTTGAAATTTCTTCCACTTTTCTGTTTTAAACATTCATTTTACTCTCAGTGCTCCTCTCCAGTCCCCTCTCCTCCTCCTCCTCCCCCTCTTCCTCCTCCCTCTCCTCCTCCCTCTCCTCCTCCTCCCCTCCAATGCATCGCCACGTTAACCCTTCTCTCCCTCCTCCACCTCTCTCTCCCCCGTTCTCTCTGTCAGCGTGAGGAGGAAGAGGAAGAGGCGGAAGAGGAGGAGCTGATGCAGGAGAGGGCAAAGCGCTCGCGGAGGAGCGGCGTCCTCCGTCGCCCCGGAGACCGCTGGATGCTGCGCGGCCCCATCGAGTACGTCCCCCCCGCCACCGTAGAGGTGATGCTGAGACGTCAGGCCATCCCGCTGGACGAGAACGAGGGAATCTACGTCAGAGACATCAAAACTGGAAAGGTACGAGGCTTAGAAATATTAAACTAACATCTGATTGATTGGTGAAGCTAAGCTAACTCTGTGCTAAAGGAAACCAGAAGCTGGGCGCTGTATTGATTGGTGAAAGTGGGTGTGGCCTTTAGCATACGATCAACCTCTCTGCGTCTCTCTGCCTCTCAGGTGCGAGCGGTGATCGGTCACACCTACATGCTGACTCAGGACGAGGAGCTGTGGCAGAAGGAGCTTCCACGTAACGTCGAGGCCCTGCTGGCTTCTCGTCTGGACCCGCTGGCCGACCGCTCGGACCGCACCGCGACCGAGGGGGCCGGGCCGAGGGACAAGACCAAGGTGGTCTCCTACAGGGTGCCTCACAACGCTGCCGTCCAGGTCTACGACTACAGGGAGAAGAAGGCCAGGTGGGTCTTCCTGTCCCGATGGAGGTCTGCGCAGGGGGAAGGAACTGTCTGACGGTGTGGTTCTGTGTTCAGGGTGGTGTTCGGACCAGAGATGGTGATGCTGGGACCCGACGAGCAGTTCACCGTGCTGTCGCTGTCCGGAGACAAACCGAAGAGGGCCAACGTGATCAAGGCCGTCTGCCTCCTGCTGGGACCGGACTTCTTCACCGACATCATCACCATCGAGACGGCGGACCATGCCCGCCTGCAGCTGCAGCTCTCCTACAACTGGTAACTGAGAACGGCTGTGGTCAGGTTCTGTTCAATAAAGGCTCGTTAAAGAACTCAGTGATGTTACTCATAAAACAGCTGCAGGTTCAGGTGTGGAGAGACCTCTAAACATAGAGAGTTCAGTCCTCTAAGTCTGATTCATTTCATTTTTTTGTACAAGTTTGAGTCTAAAACTAATGTTAAACTAGTTGTTGAAGGTTAAAGAGAAGCACCGGTCAGTATACCACATTACAGTTGATCCCTCTTCCTCTCCTGTTTATTTCTCTTCAGGCACTTTGATATGAAGTCTCCAGCCGACCGCGCCGAGGCAGCAGCTCTGTTCTCAGTCCCGGACTTTGTCGGAGACGCCTGTAAAGCCATCGCCTCGCGGGTCAGAGGAGCCGTCGCCTCCGTGCAGTTCGACGATTTCCACAAGGTTCGAATCTTTCAGTTTTATATTGTAAAAGGAGCGTTTGTGTTAACTAGTGGTGGAGGAAGTATTTAATAATCTAATACATTAAATATTACAATAATTCATCAATCTAAAATGGGTTTCGTTTGTAGAACTCGAACCGGATCATCTGCTCGGCCGTGTTCGGCTTCGATGAGAAGCTGGCGGTTCGTCCCAGCCTTCGCTTCAGCCAGAACAACCTGGTGATCAGCAGCGTGGACATCCAGTCCGTGGAGCCCGTCGACCAGCGCACACGAGACGCCCTGCAGAAGAGCGTCCAGCTCGCCATCGAGATTACCACCAACTCCCAGGAGGCCACCGCACGGTCCGATAAAATACACACACACCACAGAGATCATCACAAATATGATCGATGAAATATTCAACAAACTGAAATGACTTTTTATTTATGACGCGCAGGTCGTTTCCTCCTGTAAAGCACTGACTGTAATATTGCTTCCATATATTCTGCCCCACAAACACATTACTGTAAAATACCGCTATTACTGCTATCCTCGTAAAGTGAGCAGGAACTACAAAACTAAAAGCGTAGGCTGGACAAAGAGATTAATCCTCAACTAACAAGAATTAGGAGCTAACTCAGTTATTAGTACTGTAATCTTAGCGTTAGCTTCTAGCTCCTGAGCAACAACTCTAAACAACAGTTTTTATCGGTGACTAGCTTGTTAGCTAACGAGATGTAGATCAGTTGTGGAGTTTTTTGGAAGCGAATTTCCCCCAAAAATCCTTCAATTGTTCCTTTTACTTGTGAAAGACTGACTGAATGAGGTTTTCTGTGTGCAGCCACGAGGCGGAGCGTCTGGAGCAGGAGGCCCGGGGAAAGCTGGAGAGGCAGAGGATCACCGACCAGGCCCAGGCTGAGAGAGCCAGGAAGGAGCTGCTGGAGCTGGAGGCGCTCAGGTAAAAGCACCAGACAGCCTCACGTTTTATTATATATGGAAGAACGTCCTCAGTCCTCCCGCTAACAGCCTCTGTGTGTTTCAGCGCTGCGGTGGAGAGCACCGGAGCCGCCAAGGCTGAGGCTCAGTCTCGGGCGGAGGCTGCTCGTATTCAGGGAGAGGCGGCGGTCAACGAGGCCAAACTGAAGGCTGAAGCTCAGAGGATCGAGGCGGTACGTCGCCAACATTAAACTCACTACACGTAGCAAAGCGAAACGAAAGACACTTTCAGGTGATTTGTTAAACCCAGACTTTGTGCGTGCGTGCAGGAGGCGGAGCTCCAACGCCTGGCAAAGGCTCGCGAGCAGGAGCTGAACTATAAGAAGCAGATGGACAATCTGGAGGTGGAGAAGCAGAAACATCTGGCTCATATCGAGAGCGAGCGCTTCAGTCAGCTGGTGCAGAGTCTGGGCAGCGACACGCTGAAGGAGATCGCCAGAGCCGGACCCGAGCTGCAGGTACTGTACCGACAACACTGAAATAACTTTATTTAAACTTTCTATATACGAACTGGATGTTACAGTAGAGCCGTAATATCACTCTCCACCAGACTCCTAACGTTGTAACTTCATTCAAAGTGAACAGAAACAGAATAAAACTGTTTTAAATCTCATATTTAACCTTTTAAAGAGTTTTGTCACATTTTCAGACTTTAACTGTCCGTCTGTCCTCCAGGTGAAAATGCTCCAGGCTCTGGGGCTGAAGTCCACCCTCATCACAGACGGAACGTCACCCATCAACCTCTTCACCACAGCCAACGGCCTGCTGGGGGCGCTGCCGGGCCAGGGCCAGGGCCAGGGCCAGTGAGGAGGAAGAGGAGGAGGAGGAAGTGTCCAAAAGTAAACGTCAAAAGAAGCTCATGTTACTGACAAACAGTCACTTTAGTGTTTCTGTCGGCCGATATTAAAGCGAGATAATGTGCCTTTTGTACAATTTAAAGATGCACTCAGACGTCTGTAGATGGTTTAAAACTCCGCTGTATGGCTCTGTAACAAAAGCAGACAGTGCATCTTTATAATCAACGTTTTTGTAACTTTGAAGTAAAAACTGGAACCAGGTTTTATGACCACAGAATTTAATTCAATTCACAAAGTAAAAATCTACATTGAAACTCTCCTGTTGAACTAAAGATTAACAACTGTGTGAGAAAATATCTGATTCTGTGATAAAGAGTCAAAAGCCTGTGGACACAAGAACTGAACGAAAGAAACCGAACTACAACTCCCAGGATGCATTTCACTAACAAACATCCAATTGAAAGCTGATTTTATGACCGATTGTGGGTCAGCTTTGGATGAAATCAGTAACCATGGCGACGAGGTTTGTTCACAACTGCAACAAAATCATTAACATCCTGATTCATACTTCTGATTGTGTCCTTCTCCATAGCAACAGCAGCTGAGGCTCATGGGTATTGTAGTATTTATAGCCGCCCACAAAACGGACAAAAAAAAAGTTGAAATAATTAAAACTTAAAATATCGTTATTTTATTCTTTCTGTGGAGGATAACAAAAGACAATACAGACGCTCCTCATACAAAGTTCCTAAGCCCCGCCCCTTTTCGCTCTGTGCTCCAATAACATTTGAGCAAGCCTCAACTTCCTCCTTTCCTGTACTTAGATATGCTACATGCTAAGCTAATCTATGTTGGAAAGACAACCACATTTTGAAGATGGTTAAAAGATAAAATGCATATATATATATATATACAAATCTAGTTTGTTAGTATTTTACTAACATTAACAGACTTAAGATGTGAATATATATATATATATATATATATATATATGCATTTTATCTTTTAACCATCTTCAAAATGTGGTTGTCTTTCCAACATAGATTAGCTTAGCATGTAGCATATCTAAGTACAGGAAAGGAGGAAGTTGACCGAGGCTTGCTCAAATGTTATTGGAGCACAGAGTGAAAAGGGGCGGGGCTTAGGAACTTTAATGATACTTTTGGTTTATATTTTGAGTCGTTTCAACTTGGAAACAGACCCTATAACTACTACTACAGTATCCATGAGTCTTAGCAGCGGTTGCTATGGAGAAGAAGCCAGAATACCCGTCACCATGGTTACTAATTTCATCTCCAACTGATCCAGAATCAGACCGTTTCATCAGGTTCCTACACAGCGTGAACGTCGTTAGCTGAGAACAACAGAATCTGAAGCTCTGTGATGGGATGTTTGTTAGTGAAATGCATCTTGGGAGTTGTAGTTTTTAGGTTCACAGGCTTCTTCTGATATTTTCTAACACCGCTGCTGATGATCTTTTGTTCTCCAACTGTGAATCATCCAACTTCATCTGTAAGAGAACAAAAATACCTTCTTCCACCAAACGACTCTGTGACGACAGACATTATAATGTTTCATAAGCTCTAAATCTGTGTTTCACTGACCTCCAGTGGTTGAAGGTATTAGAGGTCAGTGAGACGGTGTTTATGAGCTCTTTAACGTGCACTTTCAGCTCCTCAGAGGTTTACTTTTGGACAGGTAACCAGCATGTAATGTCCCGATGGAAAGAAAAAAAGAACCAGACAGCCAAATATTCCTGTTCCTGCTTTGCACTATATCCTCTAGAAATAGAAGTGAACAGTTAATACTGATGTTTACATATTAAACATTGTGTGCAGTGGCAATAAAATAGAACCAGGACAGTCTGACTGCCCTTCGCTGCCTTCCTAAGTGCTGTTTCTACATAAAGAAGCCATTAAAGTGCTGCTGCTGTCCACCTCTTTGTCTCCATGGTACTTTATCAAACCCTCACAGGAGCTTTTATACTTAATACACTTTTCATTCAGTAAGTGTTTACATCCATATAGAAACACTTTCAAAAATGTGGAATCTGCTACAAACTCTGGTTTCTGTATCAGGTGGCTGAGAGGACAAATTCTGCTCCCTCCGTCCCAGCACACTGTGAACGTAGCCTTTGATTAGGTTACTGACTAAATTCTCCCATCCCTGCTTATTGCACTCATATTCGTCTGGTATCGGTATCTGTTTATGTATCATCCGATATAAAAGCAGTTTTTTTTCTGGTATATGATGAAGAAAAAAAGCTTGTGATAATATATTGTTTTCACTACAACGTTTATCCAGCAGAGTGCGCTGTGATTTACAATTCTGTGGCAAGCAGCGCAGAGTAAGAGAGACAAAGTCAGCTAGGGTTGGTTGACAGTAGGAAACATTAGAATTAACATTTCCTGAAGAAAATGTGTGTGATTGCTGCCTCTGTTACTGCTGCTCACAGGCACAACTTCTGAAAGAGTCTCAGCAAGATGTTCATGATTTACACCTGAAGATACCTCCTATAATCAGTCGTAACTGAATACTTCCAATACTGTTCCAAAAGAGATAACGGTCCAAAACAACATGTAGAATATTAAACAAAATAAAGACTGAAGATAACGATGCTCGCAGCTATCACACAATTATTGTCAAATTATTGGACAAAACGTACAAAAGAAAGTTCATATTAATCATTATTGTTAGTTTTATATGAATCAAATAGACAGCACTGACCTATGCCCTGTATCTACAGCATTAACCTCCGTCCTGTATCAGTCCTGTCGTCAGTAACTTAGGTATTATTATTAATATTACCATCAAAGTGACTTGAAAGACAATTAATGTCATATTGTTGGACTTCACTAAAACTTATTCAATCTAGTTCAATTCAATTTTATTTGTATAGCACCAATTCATAACAAAAGCTAAACACTTTCCAAATAGAGTAGATTGAACTGTACTCAACAGTTCACTTATGAAATAAAGTTGATAATAATATCATTATTGTTACGATTATATTAATCGAATCGACATTACAGACCTCTGACTTTTATCTAAAACACTGACCTTTGTCCTGTATCTGTCCTGTCCTCTGTAACTTTATATATATTATATAATATTTATATTACATATATATTATTATGGACCTATTGTCAGTAGATTTGTATGAAATGCTACACCCTTGTGCAATATGGCTTTATTTGGTAAATTTGGTAACCAATTACAGACAAATCAAACGTGATTTCATGATTTCCACATGCTCCAAATGCTGCAACATGTGATCAGATCATTCCTACATGGGAAACATATTAAGAAACTTATTCTTGATAAGTTTAACACATCTCTATGGGGTACCTGTGTACCTGGTTTGATGACTTTAATATGTATAGTATTTGAGATTTTGATGTGTATAAGCAACTATAAGCTCGAGAAAAAACTTCTCTGTTAAGAAATTAACTCTTTATAATAAGAGATTCAGAAATATTTAAGAACTCAAAACAACATATAGAGAAATTTGACCTCTTTTGTTGGACTTCTAGGTGTAAAAAGATGAAGATGAAGTAGCAGCTGGAGTGTTTATATCAGTCTTCAATAAAAGTGTTGTTTATACTACAAGTGATGCAGGAGGTTTTACCTCTTTTTACCGTCTCTGTGACGTTGTGTCTCCATTTTCAGGAGCAATCTAGGGTTCAGTATCTCACCGGAGGACACAACAGACCAGAAACCACCAAGTCCTACAGTGAACAACCAACCAGCTCTACTAACTCTCACTGGTTCAAAACTTTATTGTATATTAAACTTTTAACCTCTCCACTAGATGGAGCTCACAGACAAATACACTTGAATACCCTAGTGATGTGTGTGTGTGTGTGTGTGTGTGTGTGTGTGTGTGTGTGTGTGTGTGTGCGTGCGTGCGTTCATTAGATGTGAGCAGTGAATTGTTGTTTAAGGGACCACACCAGCCTCCATGCATTTTCTATCCCATTTAAGCCGCAATCACGTGCACTGTTATTGCTGCTGCAGTATTTTGGATCACTGATTCTCAAACTATGGTATCTGGACCACTGGTGGTCCACAAGCTGCCTCCAGTGGTACTTGGAGGAATTTTCTGAAAAATTAATTAATTTCTAACGTATAATACTACACAATTTTGAATTAAAACACTTAAACTATGAGGTTGTTTAAATGTAATTTAAAATAAGTTTAGCATTTCCTGTAATTTAGTTTCAATATCAGCCTGCTACGTAGTCACTCATACACACATACACACACATACACACACATACACACTCATACACACTCATACACACTCACTGAACACTGAAATCAGCTGCAGTCAGTTTCACATTTCAATTCATATGTCCAGATTAAGAATCTAAAAATAAAAAATAAAACATTTTAAATCACATATTTTCTATTGATGGTTTCCAAACAAATTGCATCTTGTCAGAAAACTTTAGATTTGTTACATTTATTTCATGTAAACTGTAAAGTTAGTTCAGTTTAAAACGTAAAACATTTTGTAAAGACAGTTGCCTTTAAATTAGAAAATGTTCAACTCTCAAATTATATAGTTGCAATTTAAAATATTAAACATGTTTTGTTTCTAAAACTTAAAGATTAATTTTTGTCTAATGAAGAAAAGTAAATTATTATTGTTAGTTTATTAGTAAAATTCTCAACAGTTTTTTTTACAGTATAATATTAAAATATGGCTGAGTTGTGAAAACATGTTGTTTTGGAGGATTTTATGTTTTTCATGTTGTGGTTTACTCTTGATGGAAATGTATTTTTACAGTGTGGTTTTAGCACAGTTTGTTCAGTAAAGGCTCTGAACCGGTCCGATGGCGTCTCTTTAGGACCGGACTTGGACCACAGGGGACATCAGGACTGCAGCCAAGCAGATGCAGATCAGACAGAAGAGGTGACTCCTGTTTAATTCAATCAATCGATCAGATAATTCAGTCAGCGGAGGCTAATGAAATCCTTCAAGGTTGACTGTAATTCTCTCCAACTGTCTCCTCTCATACATTTCTCACTTTATCTTCTATAATCCGCCCATCAGTCTCCTCCGGCCCCTCGCAGACGCCCGCTGAGGTTTTGACCTCCATGTTTGTGTCAGTAAACCAGATTAAATATAAAGGTCCATCACAGAAAACTGCACTGACTCAAGAGGTTCATATTGTTGATCTGTATTTATATAACTAAACCATTAATAACACGTAATTACATTTAATAAACATTAGCAACAAATGAATGTACAATGAAAATAATCATCAGTGCTTCCTGTAACTGAGTAACGACTGATCTGAAATGGGATGAAATGAGTCAGTCAATTAGCTAATCGAAATCAATTGTTGTTAGCCAGTGTTAGCAAAACACTAGCTAACGTTTTGATAATATTAGCTAACTTAAGATTTGATTATATATTGTGTTTCTCCTTTCCTGTACTTAGATATGCTATATGCTAAGCTAATCTATGTTGAAAAGACAGACACATTTTGAAGATGGTTAAAGAAAAAGAGATTTATATTCATATCTCATTTTATTGACAGTTCTGACCTCACAGCACTGAGGCGGCATTAGAAAAGCTTTAAATGACCTTCGGTGCAATATGACAAACTCTCTGTATTAGGACTACGTGACCTAACTGAGCTATGATACAATAGATCACTCCATTGTTTTAACTAGACTTCCCAGTCTGGTTGGCCTCTCTGATACTGATTTTAATTGGTTTGAATATGAACGACAGAGAGGTTTTTGTCAGCATTGATGAACGTTAAATAAAAGCTATAAAATGAATTGTGTTGTTCCCCAGGGTTCAATTTTAGGTCCCACCCTATTTAACCTTTACATGCTGACATTTGGAAAGGTCATCAGTTTCCATTGCTATGCTGATGACACTCAGCTGTACATAGCTGCGTCTGCTGATCACTCGGGGCCAATAGATGCCATTTTTAACTGTGTTTTTAGATGTCAGGCAATGGTCAAGACAAAACTGAAGTCCTGTCACTGACATTAAATCCCTGGGAACAAGTAAAAAACCTTGCAGTTATCTTTGAGTCAGATTTTAGTTTTTAACCTCACATTAGAAAGATAACTAAAACCTTTTATCATCTTTCTCAGGCCAAGAGAGACATTAGTGCTTTTATTACCTGCAGGATTGATTACTGTGAAGCTCTACTTTCTGCCCTCCCTAAGAAGAACAAACCTTTCACTTCAAAACTCAGCTGCACGTGTGTTGAAGAGGACGAGAAAGAGAGCGCATATTACACCGATCCTAAAGTCTCGAACCCAAGACTTACAGTTTTAGTCTGGCTTTTAATTGTTTGTGTTTTTTACCTCCGTACTGTAACGTTACTACCTGTTGGTCTCGGAGGCCACTAACGGCAGCTACTTTAGGTAAAGCTCTAGAAAGTGAATGACAGAGAGTTGAAACTGAGCAGCCGGAGGACGTCAGAGGGACAACCAGGAAATATTTTCACCATAGAATTCCAGTTTCACCAGAATCACTGAATCCAGTTAGAAAGCTGAGCTTCAGTACAGTAATCAGTGAGGACAGAGAGGTCTGTAACACATCGGCCCTCAGAAACTCTCAACAGTGTTTCATTGGACACAAAATCAGAGTGCAGTCATCAACTACTGTTTATTGTTTTTCAGGAAGTGACTAAATTACCATTAAGAATACACGAAAACACCTAAAAAATTACTTTGTGTCAATATTGGATACAGATACTGGAATATAAGAGACTTACAGCACAAAGAAAGATAAGATAAAACACTTAAACATTTTAACTTCATTGGGCCTTTAAGTTAGCTAATGTTAGCAAAGCCCTAGTTAATTAGCTTACTAGCCAGGAAGGTCTCTGTAACCTCCAGGCCCTCCTGCATAAACCAGTGTCACTGTCTCGTGGTCTCAGAAACCGGCTGCTTTGCCTTTTTTCCGTTTATCAGACTCGGCGATGATACAACCGTTCTCCAGCTCTACTGCGTTTACCACACTGTAGTAAGTTCCTTGAGCTTTTTGTTTGTGTCCCAGAGCTTTCAGAGCCTTGATTACATCCTGAAAGACAACGAGGACCAGAGGCTCAGATGGTGCTGATGATGTGTTGTTTTAGCAAATTCTCAGTATTAGTGCGTTACCTTATCAAAACCATTTTCAAACTCCACAGTATTACTAGAGTTGACAAAAACAACCGGAGCGTCAATCGCCTCCTTAAGGCTTTTTCCAAACCAGAGGTGGTTCATGAGCGCCTGGAAGAGAAACAGAACAATACGTTGCAATCTGCCTGATGGGAAAGTGAATGCATTGTGGACACATTGAGAGTGAGGACGGCACTTTTTACGACGATTAGTCTGCAGCAGTTTATCTTAGTGTGGTTGCCCAAGATACGTACCGAGGCGACCCCCAGTCGTGATCCTGTCCCCACCAGAACCCCCAATCACCAGTAACTTCGACTTAGACTTCAGCACAATGGGGGCCATGGAGGAGGGAGGCTGCTCCCCTGAGAACAACAACACAAACTCAGTGACTGACAGGACGGACTCATCATCAGTTTGCATGTTCTCCCTCTGCATGTGCTCGGTTTCCCCCACCATCAAAATAGCTATGTTAGGTTGATATCTCAAGTCAGTATCCTTGAGCAAGGCAATGGCTTACATCTGGAGTTCATTCCTGGGAGCTGTACAGTGGCTGCCCACTGCTGATTGTACTTAGTATGGGTTAAAAGTAGAGGTTACGTTGTACTGTCTATGACCGTATATGACAATAAAGTTGATTGTATTCTGCAGCCTGACGTGATTGTACTTTGGGGCAGAAATGCTTTTAGCTAAATGCTAAACATCATGTTGAGTAAGTAAAATGTTTACCATCCATTATCCTACTTTGGCGTATTAGCATGCTAACATTTTCTCATTAGCACTAAACACAAAGCTGAGGCTGATGGGAATCTCTTTGGTTTTCTGTAAGTATTTGGTCATAATTCGACTGGAAATCTTTCATTTTTTCAGCTTTATTGCTGAAACATATTTAACCTAAGACAGAAATAGTCACCAGTCATCAAAAAGGAAGCGTGGGGTTTGGATTAAAGCAACACACCCCATCGGCAAGAAGGGCAGTCTGGTGAGACATCTCCCTCATGCAACAAGAAATTACGGAAGTTCTCTTCGATAGCATTCATTTTGATGTGGAATATGGAGATTCCAGTATTGCCAAACAAGCTTATCCTAAACTAAGCTAAAAGCTCCAAATAGTTTATATTTGGGCGTGGTGGAGCTGCATCACCCATTTACCACTCTGCCCTCAAACACACTGACCCAGCCTGACAGGCTGGCATCAGCTGTCACTATTTTCTGGTAGTTTCTGGTTAATTGAACAAAGAGAATGCTGATCTGATTACCACGAGAGAATTTATTAACTCTCTGACAGAAATCGGCCAGCTGGTTGTTGAGGATGACTCCGGTGCTTGGAGATAAGATCCGTGATCCAAACCTGTGAAGAAATGCATCAAAACTTATATCATACATTACATAAACATTATAAATACTGTACACTAGCTGTGATTACTGGACTATTCTCAGTTTCTTTTATATATTCACTTGTTCTATAATCTTAATCCTCTACTTTCAAACTGACAATAATGTTTGATGGTTGAAGCAGAAAGCATCAAACACTGACACGTAGTTGATGGTGCTGGTGACAGACACAGCAGATCCATCCTTTGTCACAACAGACACATGTGAGGTGCCCACGCTGTCCATATACGGGGGCTTGTGGTAATACTGGCTCTCATCACCGATAAAGCTTCGGATATCGTCGGCAAAGCTATCCGTTATGAATGTCTTGGCCCTCTGTAAGCGCTGCAAAATGTAAAAACACATAGCAATCAAAAATTCAGTGGTACATTTATTGTCATATTTTAGGAGAAAACAGTGAATTCAGAACTGAATATGAAAGTGGGTGTACTGGAGTAATGGATGGATGCAAATTATAGTGTTATCTTGAAAATAAATTGTACTATCTGGGAGTGAAGTTGACATACTGAATTAAATATGTATCAGCTAAAGGAGTATTCCAGTTGGATAGGTGAGAAAGAGTGTAATTACTATGAATAGGACTGAAAAGTTAAATTAATGTTATAATGTGTTCAATATGTGGAACATAATAGGTTTGAGTTGAGTTTGAAAATGCTTTAAAAAGTGAAAATGTCTATGATCTGTGTTTATCAGTGTTTGGGTGTCAAACTGCACTAATTAACTAATCTCAATGTGTGCACCCAACCGTAATTAATTGATGTCCTAATACTGGGAGGACACCTTTAACTACTTAAAAATAAATGATGAAGAGGAAAATATGTTTTACTGCATAATTTTGTGAAACTTACTTCTGTTGACATGAACTTTGGATCACGGATGTCTTTCTTTAATCCATTGGCATACTTTAAAGATTCAATATAGCGATGATAGGTCAGTGTCTTATTTTCACCTTCCAGAGAGTTTGAATCGAAGTGAAAGCCTGTAAATAAAAACAACTCAGTTCAACGATGAGCAATATCTAGATGTTTCCATCACCACGCAATAATTCAGTTACAGTAAACAACTAATAAACAACTAATTAAAATATTCATTTGGCATGGCTCTGTTTAACATGAACACAGCCAACAAGATTCATTATGTGATTTGAAAGTGATGATTTGAAAGTGGATGAGCAGCTGCTCTGCAGTCTGTGTGCACCAGGAACCTTTCAGGACGTTAAGGACAAAGCTGAGAGTGATGCCTCCTGCAGGGGGTGGAGGTATGTACATCTGGTACTCTCCCAAAGGAACAACCCACGCATCAGTCACGGAAACTTTGTACTCTTTCAAGTCTTCCTCCGTTATATTTCCTCCTGAGCAAAAACATTGAAACAAATGGTTCTGCTTAGCAAAGCTGAACAAGACGCATCTCTGCTCGTCATAATCAAGACTTTTTTACAGTTTCTGCCGCACTGGAGTCTGTGAGTGATCACGGCTTTACAGATCCAATTGATTTGTTAATTTGTAATCAGATAATTGTGGCAGGCAGAGATAGAGTTGAAGAGTAGAATGTTTAGAAAAGACCTTACCTGCCTCATTTATGTCCCTGACTAAATTGTTTGCTATTGCTCCATTGTAAAAAGCGTCTGCTCCTTTATCTGCAATAATCTTCAAAGTCTCGATCAGTTTCTCAAACTTCACAATGTCATTAGTCTTCAGCAACATCCCGTTCTTGTCTGAATACAACTTTCTACAGGACACACAGAAAGAAAATATCACTTTAATGTAGAAAAGTGAAATGTTGCTTATCCTCATCATTGTGTCAGATCTTTTTCACAGCAGCCATTTTAAAACAAAAATAGTAGGGTAAAGACTTAAGGCTCCGTTCCATTCCTGAATAGCATAGTATTTAGTATAATTGGTAATACCAGCTTTTACCCTATTATGTCAAAATGGCTGCTGTGAAAAAAGTGGGTGTCTTTCATACCGTAGTGCTGGGCCGAAACTTTCATTAGTACGATTGATAAATCCACCGTGGACTTCATTGATACGAATTCCATCTTTGACCAATTCGAGGGTCCCCTTGAAGAGTTCAGCCCATGACAACTTCCCAAAACGCCTGTGTGCCTCTACATAGCCCCGAAGTTCACCTGGGACCCCAATCCATTTACCAGCTGCATGGATGGATAGCAAGGTAGGTCAAAGTAAGTATATACATTTACTAAATGTCTGTACAAGTCCCTACAATCAGAACTCAGTGTTTGTTCAGTGTGATGTGCAGAGTTTGACTCCAGAAGGATGTTTTCACATTCATCTGCTGAAGGTGGAAAGTTTCTCTGAGCTTATTGAACATCTGATTTTAAGAGGGCGGGGCCTACCACATTAATTTGTGACAGTTTGGAAGTCCATCCTGGTCCAGTATGCAACTTAAACACTGTGATCCACCAGTGCAGACACTGAGAGTGGACTTTACAGTCAACTGTTATCCACCAGCCCTCACTCTGGCCTGCTAGCATGCAGTGTGCTCGTTTCCAGCAAGTGTGCTGCTAATGTATTTGTGGACTCTCTTCAATACCAATATCTTTATCTATTTATCTTTATCTATAACAGTACTGTCTTAAGCTTTATTCTCTTTTTTATTAGACTGGTACTGTACACTAAAGAAAGGGTTTCCTGTCTCTTAATGTTCTCATTATCTCAGATCTTACTTTCCTCAATATGTGTACAAGATCTATACCTCTTACTTTTACATCTTACTTCAGTTTAGGCCAGTTCCTATGTCAGGACTGTTGGCCCCTGGTGTGTATACAACAAGTGGGACAAATATCCAACAAAGGACTAACAGTATCTTCAGGATGACATAAATCTTTTAACTTTGCGTCCTTATGTGGTAAATAAAGTTCTCCACATGTGAACTGTACTAAATCAAGGTTTTTAGGTTTGCCCCCACTTCCTCCTCCAGTGGGAGCCAAGTAACACAGCAACCTAATAGCTAACACAACAAACAGAACAAGAACAACAAGAAAGGTTTCAAGAATGAGGAAAAGATAACGATGATGAACTGTTGCAGTACTTGATGTCTTTGAGGCTTCATCTGGACACAAATCCAGCAGGTCAGATTTCACATTCCTGGGTACAGTCTCTCTGGAGTTGATAGTTGTGACTTTGCCTTTGAAAAGAGGAGATATTATTAATAGGCTTTGTCTCCACAGCAGGTAAGTTTTACTGTGTTAGACCTATGTGGCTGTTACCAGAGCTCTCCATCACTGTGAATATGGACCCCCCTCCGATGCCCATACTCTGTGGGTTAAAGAAGGAGGTGCAAATCAGCGCAGCGATGGCAGCATCTACCGCTGAGCCTCCTTTTTTTGAGGATTTTCCTGCAATATTTCACAACAATCACTGTCACACATTTAATTTCATTTGAAATGTTAAATGAGGCATATTTGTTTATTCATTTAAGGGGTAACCTCATTACTGAGGTCTTACTATAGTTATAAGTAGGGATGTCCTGATCCAAACTTAATGATCTGTCTTGGTGCCAGTCAAGGCATTTTTTAACTGATCGGTATCAGCTGTGTTGAGATGTATTGATCCAATCGGAACAGTCCCACGAACAAAAAGCCAATTAATAAAAGCCATTAATGTAATCCGTGCAAAAGATGTATGGATGATGGAAATAAAGCTCAATACAGTTTGTTCAGGTAACTCAGGTAAAAGCTGCACTGAAGCAACACTGGAGAGAGAAACTCTCTCCAAACAGCGACAAGACAAAAAAGATTACAGAGGGTTTGTTATTTTATACTTTATGTCGAAAATATTTTAAAAACCATTAAGGAACAGGTTTAATGCATTTTGTTTCTTAAGGCAATGCAGAGCAATTAATTCTGAAGCCTGCACATTGGATTGATTTTCATAACATTAATGTACTTTATGTACGTAAAGTGTGCAAAGTATTGGCAGGACTTTGTATCAGCAGATACTCAATATTAAATAACTTGGATCCAAGGCTAAAAATTCTTGTTCGGGACAACCCCAGTTATATGAATAGTTCTGTAAGTGTAAGTTTAATATTTTAGTTACATTTTATTCATGCAGTTTAAGCAGATCTCCAAGATAGAAAGTGCTAACATTTACAAAAAATAGACAGCGTGTGTTGTGCATAAAATCAAATCTACTGCTGTGTACATTTCTTTCATAACCACAAGAAAAGTGTAAAATGGCACTCACACTCCAACCACTGAACAATCCTCAGTGTCTGCAGCCACGGAACCACTTCGATAACAGCCATTTTTGCACGGACTTAAAAAAGTCACAATCAAAATAAACAGAGAGACTGTGATCGCTCCAATAGAAATTTTTTTTTCCGTCAACATGGCTGTTACTATCCAACACCTCCGCTGGGAAGTTTCCACTGAACAAACCAACTGACAAACTGGCAGCACAATGGCTCTACGAAATGGGCGGGCACAGCACAGCCTTGCCCCACATTCCACCTGGACCGTAACAATTTTTTAAAAACAATTTTCTAATTAAAGAACACAGATGATGATGATTATTATTATTACTATCATTATTTAAGTAAAGTTGCAATTAATTTGCAAGCTGTGTAAACCTTAAAAAGAGCACATATGTAAATCTGTCTGTCTCCTTCGAAATGACAGTATGTGTTACGTAAAACCCATGGCACAAATGAACTCAAACATCTATTAAAACTGCACAGTGAAATTGGTTTCTTTGACTGGGCTGCGCAGGACCCCAATTGACCCAAATTATAAAAAGCACAAATTTAAACAGAAAACAATGATGTTGGGATCCAAGGATACCTTTAAATATGAACTTCGTTTGTTCATTTGAAGTGTTTAACTGAAACACAAAGGAACATGTTGGAATATGGCCATGTGCTCAGAAACTCTTGAGGCCTGTATGGAAGCTGTAAAACCTTTGTTGTAGTAGTCTGAAGACAAAGGAAACACGCCCGCCAGATAACTCACCCGAAACTCTTTTTCATCTCAATTGGACTGTTGGTAACGTACTGGGCATAGACAGACAACTTAACAGAGTTAACGGCTAAACAAGGACTGTTTAATTATTGTTTATGTTATTGATGTGTTTTATTCAGGTTACTGTGGTATTGTGATGTTGATTTGATTAACTGAGGTTAATGTAGTAACTGTAGTCTTTGAGACTCCACCTTTACAGCTAGTAGTCACGCAACTGGAACTATCTCTATCAATCTACACAAACAAACTAAACGCAACAATTGTTTCACAGGTGTGTCAGAAATGTGAATGCTTAAGAAAAACAGGTTTACACAATGTTTCAGATAACTCAGTGACAACAGTTTGAGGCCTTTATCCAGCAGCAGCTTCACATTTCATGATCAGTTTAAAAATGCACAACTTTGCTGATAACTTAAAACTCGACCTGTTGTTTACAGTCCTATAAATAACAGAGTGTGTCGAAGATACCACATGTATACTATATGTAAAAAAAACAACATGGTTTTTGCTCAAAACTGCATCCAACTAGCATAAAGTGTTTGTAAAGGGGAGACTCGTGGGTTCCATAGAGCCCATTTTCAGAGAGAGCCTCATGGTCATGCCAGTTTTCACATCACCAAAATGTACATGGTTGGCACCATCGACATACAGGACGGGTGAAAGGAGAACGTTGACGGAGGCTTACTTAACTCTTATTGGAGCACAGATCCATTAAATCATTTTGTTAAAGCAAGATGAGGAAATTTCTTAAACTGGAATATTTACTGGTCTTTGTCTTCTGTGATATTAAACTGGATCTTTGGGGTTTGAGTGATGCAGATAAACAAGTAGCAGGAAGACTTCAGTGGTTCACTGGAAGAAAATATCTTCCTGGCAGGTAGACAGGTAACAGGCAGACCGACAGGTTCAGGTCCAGGTGTGAGGGACAGAAACTCTGGAGCGAAACCAAAAGAAAACTCAAAGCGAGCAGACAGCAATGAAACTAATCAGAGCAGATCAAACAGAGACAGGAAGGACTCTTTCAAAGTAAAACAGGAAATCACTGACTGCTGATCCATCAGAGCACTGAGAATGAACTTTACAGTGAAGGAGGAGACATCTCTCAAAATCCTTCTCATCTTCCTCCTCTTTCTCTAGCTCCTCCTCACACTGCTCCTCTTCCTCCTCCTACTTATCTTCCTCTTCTCCTCCTCTTCCTCGATTCTGCTTTTTTTCCTGTTTGTGTCAGTAAACCAGATTAAATATAAAGGTCCATCACAGAAAACTGCACTGACTCAAGAGGTTCATATTGTTGATCTGTATTTATATAACTAAACCATTAATAACATGTAATTACATTTAATAAACATTAGCAACAAATGAATGTACAATGAAAATAATCATCAGTGCTTCCTGTAACTGAGTAACGACTGATCTGAAATGGGATGAAATGAGTTAATCAAATGACAGAAAATGTATTGACCTTATAAGCCCCGCCCCTTTTGGTCAACTTCCTACTTTCCTGTACTGAGATATGCTATATGCTAAGCTAATCTATGTTGAAAAGACAGACACATTTTGAAGATGGTTAACAATAACAGAGGGTTCAATTTTAGGTCCCACCCTATTTAACCTTTACATGCTGACATTTGGAAAGGTCATCAGTTTCCATTGCTATGCTGATGACACTCAGCTGTACGTAGCTGCGTCTGCTGATCACTCGGGGCCAATAGATGCCCTTTTTAACTGTGTTTTTAGATGTCAGGCAATGGTCAAGACAAAACTGAAGTCCTGTCACTGACATTAAATCCCTGGGAACAAGTAAAAAACCTTGCAGTTATCTTTGAGTCAGATTTTAGTTTTTAACCTTGCATTAGAAAGATAACTAAAACCTTTTATCATCTTAAAATCTGTTTCTTTCTCAGGCCAAGAGAGACATTAGTGCTTTTATTACCTGCAGGATTGATTACTGTGAAGCTCTACTTTCTGCTCTCCCTAAGAAGATCAGAACTTTCACTTCAAAACTCAGCTGCACGTGTGTTGACGAGGACGAGAAAGAGAGCGCATATTACACCGATCCTAAAGTCTCGAACCCAAGACTTACAGTTTTAGTCTGGCTTTTAATTGTTTGTGTTTTTTACCTCCGTACTGTAACGTTACTACCCGTCGGTCTCGGAGGCCACTAACGGCAGATACTTTAGCTAAAGCTATCTGTCCATCAGGAAACTCAATGAATCACAGAGAGTTGAAACTGAGCAGCCGGAGGACGTCAGAGGGACAACCAGGAAATATCTTCGCCATAAAATCTGATCCAGTTTCACCAGAATCACTGAATCCAGAGGCTGCTCCCCTAAAAACAACAACACAGACGCAGTGACTGACAGGACGTTCTCCCTCTGCGGGTGCTCGGTTTCCAATCAGCCCTAACACTGTGAGCTCTGCCAGTTACTCTGATTATCTGGGTATCAGGGCTCCTGGCAGTGTGTGTGTGTGTGTGGGGGGGGGTATCAGGCAGACAGTGAACAGAGTTGATGTGTTAGAAGCAGGAAAAATGGGCAGCATGAGGATCTGAGCCACTTTGATAAGAACCACATTGTGATGGACGACTGGGTCAGAACATCTAAAGTGGTCCGAGGGGGGAGTGAAGGCGGGCCTGTGTGGTCGGATCCAACAGACGAGCTACTGGAGCTCAAACGGCAACTAACAAGTCTTATAGTAAAATGTTCATACAGATAACAGATAAAACATACAACAAATAGAACAAAAAATAGTAAAGAAAAAGAAAAATGACAAGAGATCATGCAACAAGCTCACAGCATCAACTCCTGTCCCCTTCATCCCTAATTAAACAGAGAATAAATCAACAAAAAGGTTGCAATATTTTGTATTTACTCCTTCTTTCCCCGAACTAACACCACCTGTCTGAACCCCCGGCTGTGACCTGTAATGGGCTGTAATGTGTCAGGAACGGGTCATATGGAGCTGTTCCTGCCAGCGTATTCAGCCATTCTGGATCATCCAGGGGTTCGGTCTCCTTCCAGAGTCTGAGTACAACCCAAACTTGGACTGATAGCCATCGATGTCCAAAAAACAAACACACTAAATAACGGATGGTATCAGTCCTGTAACCCTGCTGGAGGGAAACTCTGTTCAAAATGTTACACTGAATACATTTCACAGACTTTAAGCAGACGGAGTTGGAGATTTCTCCAGAACTGATTGATCAAGGTCTCAAAGCATTTTACAGTGTTGTCCTGGTAGAGACGTCCCCCGTTGTCCCTCCAGCAGAATGATTTCCTGCCAGTCCTCAGGAAAGGGTTTTTCCAGAGAGATGCTGATTTGATTAAAAAGGAGGAAGATTCCTCTCTCGTGAGCATCATGTGGTTCTAGTATGCAGCATAATGTGAAGCACCTGCTGAGTCATCTCGTTAACGGGAATATTTACTGGTCTTCTTTAATATTAAACATTATATATTAATATTAAACATTATATGTTAATATTAAACATTATATGTTAATATTAAACATTATATATTAATATTAAACATTATATGTTAATATTAAACTGGATCTTTGGGGTTTGAGTGACGCAGACAAACAGCAGCAGGAAGACTTCAGTGGTTAACTGGATGAAAATATCTTTCTGGCAGGTAGACAGGTAACAGACAGACAGACAGGTTCAGGTTCAGGGGACAGAGCGAAACCAAAAGAAAACTCAGGGACAATGAAAACTAATCAGAGCATCAAACAGAGACAGGAAGGACTCTTTCAAAGTAAAACAGGAGATAACTGACTGCTGATCCATCAGAGCACTGAGAATGAACTTTACACTGAAGGAGGAGACATCTCTCAAAATCCTCCTCATCTTCCTCCTCCTCATCTTCCTCCTCCTCTTTCTCTAGCTCCACCTCACACTGCTCCTCTTCCTCCTCCTACTTATCCTTCTTCCTTGTCTTCTTTCTCCTCCTCTTCCTCCATTCTGCAGCACACAGCTCTTCCTCCTCTCCTCATACTCATCTTCCTCTTCATCCTATTTCTCTTTTCTCTCCTACTCTTCCTCCTTATTCTATTGAACTTCCTCCTCCTCATGTTCCTTCTCCTATTTTTCCTCTTTCATCTCCTCCTCATCCTTCTTCCTCGTCTTCTTTCTCCTCCTCTTCCTCCATTCTGCAGCACCCAGCTCTGATGAAGACTCTTACAACCTTCATTATGGTTGTAATTACATGTTTCTGTTTCTGTCTCTACACATCTTCCTCCTCCTCTTCCTCCTCCTCTTCCTCACTCACTGTGTTATATTTGTTGTCTCTCTCCTGCTGACAGATAATAAACAGACTCAGTTTCCTCTGTATCGTATGTGTCTCACTGTTTACAGTCATTAAGCTGCTTTCTCCCTTCTGTTGCCTCTTCCTCCTCCTCCTCCTCTTCCTCCGCTACACTGAGCTGCATTATGAGACCCCCCCCCACCCCCCATCCATGTTCATCTGTGTCTGGATGCGTCTCCGCCTTTTGTTTCCTCCTGCAAACACCCAGAGACGCCTCCATCCGTCTCAGTTCATCCTCCACTTCTCTCACCCACGCACACATGAGACACACACTTCTTCATTCTCCTCTTTCATTATCTCTCCTCTCTGCAGCTCCTTCCTCCTTTATCTCCTTCATACCCCCCCCCGCCATTGCTCCATCTCTTGATCTGTCCTCTCGTAGTCTCTGTGGTTGCATCTCTTAATAATTTATAAGAATCTAAAATTCAAATGAAGCCCAGAGAGAGAGAGAGAGAGAGAGAAGATCGTTTATTAACAGTGAGGAATCAGACCAATCTCTCTCTCTCTTTCTCTCTCTCTCTCTGTCTATGTCCTGTCCCAGCATCCCTGGCTGCCCCTCACTCCCTTGCCGACAGTTGCCATGACAACCTGCGCTCTCGTCCTAGAAACGAGAAAATAAGGAACGAAGCCGTCGTTATGTCTCCTTCTTTTTCTCTCTTAATTTCCTGCTGTCATGTTACCAAAAAAACAAAAAACCTGCCAAATTAAAGCACAGACCTGGAGCACACTAACATTTAAGAAAATAAAAGCATTTTCTGCCGGCTGAGATCATTTGTAATTTAAAGGTTTTTAAAAGGGTTCTGTGCAGATTTCAGACAGTATTTAAACACCTGAACATTATTTCTTTGTGGCCTTTCTGATCATATTGAATATTATAGCCTGGCTCTACGTTACACACAAAGACAATTGTACTTCTGCCTCAGAGAAGACTGTGAATTGGTAAATGCAACTCTTGTCTGATTAGGCTAGCTAGTGCAGTAATACCACACAATGCATCAGGTGAAATGTGGCTGTGAGTGTGAGATATTATCTTAACAAATGTCCACGGTATAGCACACCGGATATTACACCTCTGTCACACTTTTTAATTTCAGCAAATGGGTAAAAAAACCTAAAAGTGTTCAGAGATTTCATTAAAATTAGATAAAAACTGAATGGAGTTTGGTGTAGAAATACCAAGAGAATCTTTCTGTCCACATACTTTTGGCCATATAGTATACCAGATATTACATTATCTGTTTGACTGAATCATGTTTGTTTTTTCTAATATAACTGATCTGTGACGATTAAACGCAACTCTTGATTGATTGATTGATTGATTGATTAAGCTAGCCACAGTAGCGTTGCACAATGTGGCGGACCCAGAGTTACCACCACAGTAATGGCGGCGCCTCTTGATGTTGAACCACACAAACTGATCGTCGGATTGGTGTATAGCTGCGACCTTAATGCTTCATGTTGCAATGATATATTGAACCTGAATCTCCAAGAAGCTTGTTTCCTGATCCCGTCTGCTTTCTACCTGGAATGATAAATGTGTGCCAACAGCCCAACAGCCTGCAGGGAAATAAAGCAGAGCAGCACAGTCTGTAAAGATATTAGATTCACATGTTGGTTCATCATCAGACATCAGACAGAAGCAGGATCACCAGAGTCCATACTAGCAGCTCTGTGAGGCTGCACTTACAACAAAGCAAAATCTAAATGATATAGTTATATTTCCTCTTACCTTTGGTGCTATTTCTCCATCTAGATTGTTTTGGTGTGAGTTGCTGAGTTTTGAAGATATCGGTCGTTCTATGTTATTTTTACTATTTCCGCACATTATTTCATCTTAAAATTCACTTTTGAGAATATCGGAATCGAGAAATCAACTGTGCAGATTTCAAATATCGGCAGTTTTATTAAAATTGATGTTGAATCGAGAAAGTGCTCAAACATTTTCGGTCATTTGTCAGTCAACTCTCCGACCCCCCCTGACAGTCCCACAGACGCAGCAACATTTCTATCTACTGTTCTGTATTTATTCTGGCTAGATAGGAACTGCTTTAGGTAAACTTTATAAAATAATTTACAGCCAGAGACAAAAATAACCTTCTTCCTCAGCTCAGCAGCCTCCTCTTCTGCTTCTCTGTAATATATATAAATAATAATAATATATATAATATATATATATATATGTAGACGGTTGCTGCTCGTTCCATCTGTGATATTTTATTTACCTTCATTCTTTATTCTTATTTTAATCAAACCACTAACAGTAGCTTCAGTGCTCCTCTCTGCAGATTATTACAGTGTGAGAGGAAGATTTACATTTGTGATAAAGTATTTCCATCCAGCGGTAGCTCAGGCTGTAATGTTGTGATCAGTCCCCACAGCGCGGTCTTATTGTGACTGATACAGTCGTATAAACTCTGCAATATGCAGTACGTACTGACGTTAGTATGGGATTTCAAACACAGCCACAGATATTAATGTACTAGCTCATCCCTAGTAAACATTAATGACATCCTCCTTCCTATATGAAATAATAATAAAAATACTGTCTGTACCAACCTTTAATCTCCTTCCAACATTGCCACCAGTGAATGTGTGATTCATGAGCCTGCAGACTCGGAGGAGGTTGTATTTAACTGGGATTTATTCCCTTCAAACATGATACTCAACATCAGTTGTCAAGATCAACAGTGTCTTTGATAAATGTATTGTGTACACCCATAATTCATTCTGTATGCTTTATAAAGCAGTCAATTTAAGGCATGCACAGGCACAAAAAGAGTCCGGTGTCATGAGATAGCAATCAATATTAAGAGAATGACATAATAAAGTTGCTCATGCTTACAGCGTCCCCACACCTCGCCATTTAAAAAACACAACCAAGCAGGAAGCAGGTTATACTGAGCGTCACAAACAGGAGGTTATCATACAAAAGAGATCAAGAGAATGGGAATAGAAATATAAAAATACAAAGATCAGGTGTCAAAAGAGCATTTACAAAAGAAATGAAAATAATGAACAGAAGTGGGGAAAAAAACAACGATAAACCAAAGAAGATTAGTTTCTTTCTGTCAGGAGGAAATTAAAATGTGAACATCAAATGAACCGGCTTCATAAATACAGCATCTATACAGCAGGTACAGTAGACTGAGGGAAATGAGAAGTCCTACGGAAGATTTCCAGCACAAAGCTTCTCTATAAATTATATCTCTCTATATTATATTTACTGGTAAACTATATAACTGATAGTAAATCCATTATTTATCTATTGAGTGCAACAACCTTATGTTTTAATTATTACTACATCTACAGCTCCTATTGCACCTTTATTATCTTCTGTCTCTCCTCGTTTTGTTCTCAATTTTATTTTAAAAGAATTGTGAAAAATCATTAAATTTTGAAGCTTAAATTAATACAGTTAATTATGAGGTGAATTAACAGAATAAAGCATTTTAAAATGGTTGTTAAAGATAACATTCAATGGGTAAATCCGAAGTATACGTACGGATCTCTGCAGTCAAAACAAAACTGATCCAAGTGGTTTTTAACAAACTATTAAATTTTTCAGTTCCACAATTTATTCATTCGTGCGCATTTTTTAGTTTTCATGCGTTTTATTTTGTGCTTTTAGTTTTCCTTGAGCGTGGGTTGGTTAGGAATATGGGACGGTAACTCCCTTTGAGGCATTGAACAATATGATAATAAAGTAAATATTAATTGATTGTAGAGTTTGTTATTGATTGTTAGAATATGAGCATAAACTGAAATTTAAATATTGAACACACTAAGAGTTGTTCAGAAGCAGATTTATCATTTTTATCATTTATGTTGTAGAATTGATTGATCACCAGAGGATGAATCCTATTGATTAGTGTTGAGCCAAATCAGTTTACTTATTACGAGTAGAATATTATCAATCGTTAAAGTGTCGTTATCTTACTCTTAGTCTTGTTTTCTAGTTAATATATCAAATTCTGATCAACCAATATCAATTGGTAGCCAACGAGCTGAATTACGGTGCAGGAATTGATTCACTTTATCTCCGTTATCTCACAGCTAACGTTGCTGTGAGGCAGCTACATTTTACAAAGTCAGGTAACAGCCTCAAACTGAAAATTAACTGTGAAATCCAACTTTCATACATTACTTTAAAGTTGGTTTGGTATCGTGTTCGTCTGTTCCACACGGCTCGCTGTTAGTACACGATGTAAAGTGTTGATTTTCTTTTATACTAACTACAAACAGTATACTGTGACAAAGACTAGCTAGTTTTAATAAATGCATAAACAGTATATTGTAACAGATTTACAGTTAGTATGTCGTATGCTAGCTAGTTTCCATCACGTTGGATTAACAACAACCGCCTACTTTGTTCACTGTTCACTCTTGACTGTAACTTGTGGCTAGCTTTAGGATATTTGTTAATTTTGAATTAGATTAATAACACATTTCCCCACATTGGAGTTGAATTTCATATAAAATATATCCAAATAAAATCCATCGTCTCAGGAGGGTTTCACTAAATGTTTGAACGTCTCTGCTGATTACCAAAAATCTTCCTCAGAACTGTTCATTTCTTAGTCTGAGACAACTCGACAACTCTTATTTACAGAACTTGTGCCAGTTGAATTACAGATGACGACTATAGATTTGTGGGAATGTGTTCACAATTAAAAATCCTGCACATTAATATCATAGTTAGAACATCAGCAGTTAAACTCTCCAATAGTAACCCCACAGAGCAAAAATACAAACGATAGCACAAGAGATTTAACAGTCCCTTAAAATCATCAAAGTGAAACAATGTGAGGCGCAGTTGATAAAACACTGTAGGCAACTCTGAGAGGTAGCGCAAGCAAATTCCATACGAAAAACCGTGTACGAGTACACAACCATAGCGGAAATCAGGGGAGCTAGCATTCGTACATCGAGCTGGGACCATTTCTTTTGCATAATGTGATTAGTAAACAGGCATGCTACATACAGTACAGGAGTGGGTGGAGTGAAGGTGTGAGCGGGGGACGGAGGACAGGACCCTCCCTTCCTCCCCCACCTGTGAGCCTGACCTCACCTGACCTCACCTCTCCGCAGAGACGCCGTCTGATTGGTGCAAAGTTCAGACGAGTCGCCGCTTTGAACCTTTTCGAGCCGAGCTTTATCCTAAAAAAAGCCCCCCCGCGCGATTCGTGTACATTTTTGGCGTCATTGTGGGTCAGTTCTGTCTCCATGACAACGCGAAGAGAAAAATAACTGGATATTTTTTTTACTGGGCGGAAATATTACAATTTCTCATATTATTTATTTACAAAGTGCTACTCAGTTAGCTCTGCGGCTAAATGAGGCTACAGTCTTATGTAAAAGCATCCGGTAATAAATACTGTAAACATGCACAGGTTATAGTGTATGAAGGGCTGATTTAGTTCCATAACAACAGCTTATTTCCTCAAAGTGCCCACAAAGTGTCTGTTAGTCCGTATTTAAACAGAGACAGGCTAAGAGAGAGGGCTGTTCCTGTGCAGGTTGGCACACGCTCAGGTGTTTGGCACAGGTGTAAAAATCAAGCTGTTAATCAGCCAGTAAACCCCAAACAGTGTCGCATCATAGCCAAAGCTACACCCACCCAGTTAAAATTAGCCTTTCCCAGGACCGTACCTACATTTTAAATACTGAGGATTCAACTCAAACACAGAAGTCTGACTACGTTTACAGACACACTAATTATTTATCTGCATTTGATGGGTCAGCACATTTCTAAATAGGCCTCATTCTGAATGGAGCATTTTCTGATTAAGACTTGTGGAATATGTTGGTTTTCGGAGCAATCTTTGGAAGATGTCTAGCCCACATTTCTGGTCGGAAGGAGAAACACACCTACTTTAAAAGCTATAATATGTAACATTTCCTCATTAATCAGTGAATAAGCTCTATGCTCTATATGTAGTTGAGTTTTTCCATCATCCCAAATGTTCAAACTCAGAGAACTCTGTTATTTTATTCAGGTAACGCTGCGTTTCACGGTCGCTTTATTCAGTGTTTTTAGTGGTTTTAATCAGCGGCTCTGTTTGTTTTGGAGAGGAGGAGGCCTCTGTGGATAATTGGGCTCCCGCTAGAAAACCTCCTTGCAGCAATCACACAATTAGTGTCACAGTTATTGGACTAAAACTGACCTCTGCCCTGTATCTGTGGATAATTGGACTCCTGGTAGAAACCTTTTGAACGATGAACACTGAAGGAATCCTAACTGACTGCAATGACAGCAATGATGGTGAACTCCACTTTTACCACGACTGAAGTTAGAAAATAATGTAAAGTACGTAATAAACAGCCGCACATTAACAGGAATATTCATTTTCATTAGCCACATAAACAGTTTAGTGGGAATATTGTCTTTTTCGGAAAAAAAACTGAATATTTTGTGCATGTAAACGTAGTCAACAATCGCATGGTCATTGAGGATAAACAGAGTGAGGCTTGAATTAAAAAGCTAGACAGAGAACACAATCAAGAAAAATAAACCTCACATTAGATCACATTGTGGGCACGTGAACAGTCACAGGGAGTCGAGATCTGTGGTGTAACCTTACTCGCCCAAATGAATAGAAGGCCTCAGGGGTGTCGGACTGAGGAGGGGGGGGCAGGGATTGAGTATACAGGGCCTCACATGTGGAGACATTACAATGAATAGATTTGTGACCTGTAGGGAATGTCTATGTACAGGGTCTTGAATTTTGTGTTATGCTGGAAGGCCTGGAGATCACAGAGAATACTATCCAACTGCCCATCACTTTATGTCCATTAAGTGGGAAACACTTCGCCTTCCGCGGTCAGAGAGAATAATTAATTATGTTTGAATCAGAGGGACTCAGCTGGACTCAGTTACAGGCAAATATCTGCACTCAGACATCCCAACAACCACAGCTGAGCACACACACTTCATCTCTCTCCTCACACACTCAGTCTGGGAGTTATAGAGAGCCACAGTAAATACTTCAGATATTCCCAACAGTGTTTGCCGAATCTTAAGATAGCCGAGAGATGATCAGAAATAAGAGGAGTGAGGACTGATGGCGTCTTCAGTCGGACTACATTTAGGGATGTTGTGATTAAAGGTCAGTGTCTTTAACTCAAAGATGTAATATCATTCAATATTTATGGTTTAGCAGCTTTAACAAACACTGTCACACAAGCTGCCACCAGACAGATACTGAAACTGGAGGCAAAGTAAACCAGAACTTCCAGGTTCTCAAAACACCCATTCAAAACCAAACAAAGGAGGTGTGTCAATCACAATCGAAGCAGATGGGACATCCGAGTCCAGCCCCCAGTGAGCAGAGCCTGGTCAACCCCTCCGTCCGAGACACCAGACTAATCATTTAAAAACACCACATTTAAGGTAAAATAAAAGCACCATGTATGTAGACCATAGACTGTTTAATCAAAGAATGGAGGTAGTCTCCATAACGTCCCCCATAGGTTTGTAAAGGGGTGGAGCTGAATGAAACAGCCACGTAGATTAGATGTAGATTAGTTAGCTAGTTTTTTTTCATGATGTGACTATATATATATATATATATATATAGTCTCTTTTATCTTATAACCATCTTTAAAATGTGGTTGTTTTTCAACATAGATTAGCCTAGCATGTTGCATATCTAAGTACAGGAAAGAAGGAAGTTGTCTGAGGCTTGCTCAACTGTTATTGGAGCACAGAGCAAAAAGGGGCGGGGCTTAGGTAGGGTCAGTTGGTTAGGACAAAACAAAACAAAATCCCAAACAGAAGTCAGCTAACATGAACACAATATCAGACAGAACGGCTATAATTCAGTCTGATTGACAGTCGCGAGATGACATTAGAGGAGAGTGTTGATGATGTCGTGGATATGAAGTAATAACTGTGGTTAATAAAACTTTTTCACAAGAAAACCTGAATGGGAGGTGGTTTTGAGTGCCAGATGTTAGTAGAACATCAGTACTGGGGCTCTCTATGACCACCATACAGCAGCAGCATGTGTGTGTGTCCACCTTTGTGTGTGTGTGTGCGCCATAAACACCAACAGGAACAGATGGATGATGAAACCATCCACCACTTTCTCAGGAAACAGGTCACTCAGTGTTTTTCTCTCCTGCCTTCAGTTCGTGTTGAACCGTCACAGCAGCAGTTTCAGTTCAGCTAAGTTTCAAATTTTTTGGCATTAAAAAATGGAAACCACGTCCTCCAGTTTGCACCGTTACTGGAAATCTAACACATCGGAATAATCCCAGTTCCATAGAGACAAATGTCCGTTTCCATGACAACAGACACACTTGTTCATCGATGAGAAGAAAAGTGGTCTTGCGGAGGAGATATGCTGCTACCACAAAATGAAATCTTGTGATCCATCCTTCTCTCCTGTTCCATCGGGCGTCTGTGTCGGGAGTGGGTCGGTCGGTCGGTGGGTCGGTCGGTGGGTCGTGTCGGAGGTAGAGCGTCAGGCAGACCATGCTCGTCGTGCAGCAAGAAACAACAGCAAATAACAGGAACAGATTTATTTTTCATCCGGTGCAGGCGCTTGAGAATAATAGTGCTTCAGGAGATCGGAGGGAGCGGTGTCGTGTCGGTCAGATGTTGTCGTGAAGTCCGTCTCATCTTTTCCAGCCGTTTTTCATCAGTATTTTAATATCACTGGAGACAGAAGAAATAGTTTCACAGATATTTAAACACATCTTGGACATTAAAACAAAGATTAAAATGACTCACATGCACAGTTTTTTTCTGACTGAAGATTTTGGGTCAACTGGTTATATGAGATGTGATCTACTACAATCTGGTGTTCACATGTCGAGACATTAGAGCTTTGATCTGAGCCTAGACCACAGAAGCAGTTTTAAGAGCTGAAGATATTGTGGCTACGGCTACCAAAGCAGTGTTTAAATTCAGTAAATGGCCCTTTGGCTTTTTCCGACCTCAGTGAATGAATAAATAAGAGATGGATAACTGACAGACCAACTTTAAAATGAGTCTAAAGTCCCTTGAGCCATTTTACTGTAAATGCCAAGTCTGGCTACGTAAATGAAGTCTGTTTAATTCTAGTGGAGATCCCAACGTTTCCTTTATTGTTTCATAAGAACAAATAATATATTGACTGATTGATACAGAATGGTGAATCCTTCGGGAGGCGTTTACTTACATCCCCAGTTGAGGGCGATGGCGGCAGTAATGATGGCGATTCCTCCCAAGATGGAGACAACGGACAGAACCATAGCATTACGGCCCAGACGGCGAGCTCCGTCGATGTTGCCCTGCTGCAGACTGTTTCGGGACTAAACAGATTAAAGGAGGAAAGTGAAGAAATGTTTACGTTGGGATGTGTTCAAAACTGAAACTCATCTACTTGTAAACCAGCTTTTATATCTACAGAATAAATTCATATTCACATCTGTACTTCTTCGAGGATCATGAAAAGCACTCTATGAATAAAATAAGTGACAGTAACAGTTGGTTTTCACGTGTAAACAAGATAATTAATCATTATCATTTTAAAAGTCCTTATGACTGTTATTTCCCTCAAAGATCAAGAGGGTTTCCTAAAAGGTTAACGGCGCTAATCTAAATCTAAACTATGCACAAAAGATTAATGCAGATTTAATTTCACTGTTTTGGGAGAAAAACGCTTATTTGTTTTCTGACAGAGAGCTGAATATTCTGATTGATACCACTTTCATATCCATCTGTTAAATGTAGCTTAGCTTAGCATTAAGACTGGAAACAGTAGGAAACAGCTAGCCTAGCTCTGTCCAAAGGTAACAAAATCCACCTTTCAACATTTCACTTGCTGCTTTAACCTAAATAAAGACATTTTAATTGGCTTCCACACAAGTTTGTATATCTGCTGTTAGCAGTAGTGAAAGTACAGTAGTAGAAGTTTTTGTTGTTGTTTTTGTCTTTTCAACATTTATTTCTCTTGAAAAATCATGATAATATAGTACAGATAAATTCATAATGTTTCCTCCTGATTAAAACATAATCCAGGCAGAATTTGCTGTTGCTCTTGTCAATGGAGAATTTTATTGTTTTGTAGTCTAATCAGTTTTTGTTCAAATATCAAAAGACACAATCCTAAAGTCATACCATCACGGAGAAGGTGAGGGCTACGATGTTGATGGGCCACAGTGGGCAGAAGCAGGACAGGATGGCCAGGATCAGGTAGTCCCTCGGCTTGGACCCGTCCACAGTGGCCTCTGTGATTGCGCTGGGCTGGCGGGTGAGCGAGGGCCGGGGTGAGCCCGCCGCCAACGAGCCGGACCGGCTGCCCAAACCAGGCCGACCGTTAACATGACCGATTGGTTTAGCGTGCAGCTTGGGCGACACAGAGGACACTGTGGGAGATGAGTCGACCCTCACAGGACCGATACCATTACCTGGAGGAGAAAATTAGCAGAGATGGAAAAATTACATTCCTAAGGGACGACTGTGCAAAAGTTACTCTGTTTGAGTAAGTTTTGCAACTCAATTACTAATCCCTTTAAACTGTATATTTGTGAGGTGTTTTTAAAGATTTATGTCTTCAGTTGGGACCAATGGGCTTGGAGCTGAGAGTCACAGAAACCAATGTTGCTTGTTGTCTTTTCCTGAGATTTGTTGAAAGAAGATAAAGGAGAAGATAGAATAATGCTAACCTTATTTTTTTAAATAAAGGTTAAAAAATAATCCCAAAACAGCACATTTGTATGTATAAACAATATTAGAATCAGCACTAGAAATGATAATGTGCATTATCATGAAAACTATCTATCTATCTATCTATCTATCTATCTATCGCAGTTTGTACTGCTGATCCCACTGTGAATCAACAGTCTGATAAATTCTGCACATAACATTTGAAAACTGATGTTCCTAAACATGGCATCAAAGATGTTTTAATAGACAAAGTCAAATGCATTAGTATGGTGGCAATATTGTAAAAACTATTCTGAAGTTTTTTGGGTTTTTTTTAAACATATTTTTATTGATTTTTTCACATTGATTTAAACATGGACATTTTAACTAACAACATGAATATGTTATCCCCCAATCTGGCAAAAATTAAAAAAAACAATACTAATAAAGTAGAAAGAAATGAGTCAAATAAGATCACAGCAGGGCATAAATTACATAAATTGTACAATTAATCACAATCGAAGGTTGTGAGTTTCCATAAAGTCCACGTAAGGTCTCCATAGGTGAACAATGTTCTATTCCCTCTCTTTTACAATATATGTTAGTCTCTCCAAAGCTAGAGAGGTCATCAGTTCCCTTGTCCACATTCCGGTAGAAGGTGTGTCCATACCTTTCCACAGTAATGCGATTATCCTCCTGGCTTGTAAGAGTCCAAAGTCAATAAGCAGTGACTGTTGCTGAGACACAACAAAGTTCTCAGGGTATATTCCCAGTAAACATATTTTGGCTCGCAAAGGAACTTCCCTTCCAATTATGAGACCCATACAGTGTAATACACTTTTCCAGAATTGGTGTATCTTTAGACACTCTCATAAGCAATGAATTAACGTACCTTTTGCGTCTCTGCATTTCACACAAATATCCGATACATGAGGGTATATGTAATTCAACCTGCAAGGTGTAAGGTAGGTGTGCATCAGCCATTCATATTGTAGCAACTTAAAGTTAGTGTTAACAGACAGGGTCTGAGCCTTAAAACAAGCTCTTCCCAGTCAGCTTCCTGAGTGTCCTCCTTTATATCAATTATCCATGCCTCCATCTTTTTGAATGTGTTAACATTACCTCATAGAACAATGAAAACTGTCCTCTGCCATTCAAGTGCGATAGAGTCAATTGCTCAATTTTAGATAGTGGAGGTACAGAAGACAGTTTTTTCTTGGAATATCATATTTCTCACACAGTTGACTATATGACATCAAGTTGCCTTCTGCATATAAATCTGAAATTTTTGCAACACCTTTGTTAAACCACATCTTAAATCCTCCATCTGCTCACCCCGGTATAAAATAATTATTGCCCCATATAGGGGTAAACTGTGATAATGCTGGTGTGTCTCCAACATATTGGTGTGTAGAGTACCACACTGAAATGGTACTTCGAAGAAAGGGATTTTTTGTTTGCTTAACCAGCTTACTGACACTTGCAGAATATAAATAAAGCTTCAGAGGAAGCCCTAGTGTTGATGTCTCCTCTATAGTCACCCAAGCTGGAAGGGAAGCCACTGAAAAATAATACATTGCTTTCCTTAACTGTGCGGCCCAGTAATACAGTTTTAGATTGGGGAGCCGAAGCCCCCCCTCTTTCATATGGTAGACATAATAGCCTTAGTTGTAATCTAGCCTTTTTATCATTCCAAATGAATTGATTCAGCATGTTATTGATGTTATGAAAAAAGGTGTTGTCTAAAGGAAGCGGAAGTGACTGAAATAGATACAGAAACTTTGGTAAGACCATCTTTTTAATTATGTTTATGCGACCAATCATAGATATAGGCATTTTAGTCCATCGGTTTAGCATCTCCCTCACTCCGTCCACCAGGGGGTCATAATTTAAAAATCTAATTTTTTCACATCAGGACTAATTTTGACCCCTAAATATGTAAAACCTTCTTTAGTGGTTGTGAATGGTGTATCTATAATAGGTTGCAGTCTTTCATTTTCATTCAAAAACATTAATGCAGATTTGGAATTGTTTATTTCATACCCTGATATGTTTCCAAATGTTTCAACTAAATTCACTAATTGGGGAATACTATCTGTTAAGTTTGTTAAAAAAAAGAATGATGTCATCCGTGTATAAAGCTATGTGATGTTCATATCCTCCAATAGTTATACCAGTGATGCCTTTGTGAGCTCATATGGCCATAGCCAAGGGCTCAATAGCCAACACAAATAGCAAAGGCGATAACGGACACCCTTGTCTGGTTGATCGGTGGAGCGTAAATGGTTTAGAGACATTATTATTGGTCAGTATTTCGGCGGTTGGGTTTGTATACAAGAGTTTTATCCATCTCAGAAAATTTGTGCCAATTCCAAACCGCGGGAGCACCTTAAAAAGGAAGCCCCACTCGATCCTATCAAAGGCTTGGCGTGCGTCTAAGGATAACACAGCTGTATCTCTAGAGTTGTGTTTTTCATACAATATGTTTAGAACACGCCGGATATTATGAAATCCGTGTCTATTTTTGACAAAGCCATTTTGATCATTACCAACAAGATGTGGAAGATACAACTCCAGTCTTCTGGCCAAGGCCTTGCAGAGTATTTTAATGTCACACCCCATCAAACTAATAGGCCAGAAAGAGGAGCATTCATTTGGTGCTTTGTTTGGTTTCAGAATTAAGGTTATTATTGCAAGTCTCAAAGATCGAGGGAGTATTCCTTTTGTATAGGATTCCTTATACATGTCCAATAGTGGGACCAGAAGTTTCTCCCCAAATCTCTTGTAAAATTAAATTGGAAAGCCATCCGGCCCTGGTGCTTTCCCACTGTGCATACCCTGAACGGCCTCTGCTTATTCCTTCGTTGTTAGACTGTGATCCAATTCCTGTTGTTCGTTTTCTGACAAAGTCTGAAATTTCAATTGATCCATAAAAAGAGTTTTGACTTTCTAAATCATCAACTATTCTGAAGTTACTTCTTTTACGTCAAAGTGGTTGTGTATTGGTAAATCAAAAAGTCCAGTAAGCAGTAGCTTTGCCCCGGTAGAAAATCTTGATGCTATGTTGAACAGTTTTCAGCGGTGGCAGAAGTATTTGGATCTTTTACTAATTATGGTACTAACACCTCAAGGAAAACGTACTCCACTACAAGTAAAAGTACGAAAGTATTAGAACATGTTTTAAAAAAGGCGGTTGCTTGACGGCCTTATATTATAAATACATCAATTAAAACAATGAAAAGACATTTCCTGCCATGTGGGACTACAACTAACGATTATAAGTGTGTCCATCGAGGGTCTTGCACAGGTACAGTACAGGTGTAGTATTTATTGGTACTTACTCTCCATGTTGTCACTGATGACTGTCAGGTGGTCGATGTCTCTGTCCACTGTTTGTTTGGCACCAGGAGCGTCTGTTGTCGGGGCCGGGGCTTGTTGTTCTGCACTGACCGGTTGAGAAGTCACGGCAGCGTGGCTGGCTTGTCCGTCATGCTGCGTGCTGATTGGCTGGTCTGGCTGCTGGGACTCCTCCATGCTGCTGGACGGCTGGGCGACACTGGGACTGGTGGCCATCAGACGGTGAAGATAAAGAAAAGTGCTGAAGAAAAGCTGAAGGCAGGGAGCTTTCTGAAATGGAGAAGAGACGGAGATTTAAAGGTTATACATGAGATATAAACATTAAAAATCGCAATAAAAATTGTATCGCAGCCTCTCTGTGGTTTGTTTCCATAGCCGGTCTGCTCCGACTGAAACTGCTGTTTTTATCATCTACGTCGGTGAATTAAGGATTTATTTCCACCAAACCAGAGTTGGTGATTGTTGGAAACACTAACAGAGACGCTTTTAAAGAGTTTGATTTGTTTTGGTCTCATTGTTTTGGTCGGAGATGCTGGTGCTCTTGAGCTCCAGAACCGCTACCCAGAGGACATTGTGGTGAGATTGTTCCAAGATGTCAAGTTATGATCTATAATGAGTCACAAAAACTTGGAGCACGATTTACCATCTTGGTTTTATAAAAGAGCGAGAACGTGTTTGTTCCTCGAGCACAAAATAAATATAAAACAGATTTATCTGAGTGGGTTGAAGGTCGTTGATTTATTCCACTGACTCAACAGCTTGTTACTGCCAGCTGCTGAGGTTTATGGCTCCTGGTCTTTTTGTGTAGGTGGACATGAGCTCAGTCAGTATTTGATTTAAGTCCCACTGATCACTGATGGAGTTTATTTAGACTTACTGAACGCCTCTTTAAACCAGAATTAAACTATAAAACCATTAATCAGCTGCAGATATTCACAGTCTTGCACAGTGAAACTGAAAAGGGATATCAAGTTGTCTCTTGGTGTGTGTTCTGTTACACAACAATACACCAAATGATATAGTTCTCTGTTGGAAAGTTACAGGAGATTGTTAAGAAATTAAAAGAGTAACTTCTAGTAATTGTAGAGATTGAATACTGTCACTGTAAGCAGGAATATTTATTTTTTACAAGATTATTGAGATCTGTAGTGTTTGTGAGGATTAGCTTGCTGAATGTAAATTAGCTCTCTAGATAGCTAGCATTTTGCTAACATTAGCTAACTTAAAATGTGACTACATATGTTGGTTTTATCTTTTAATCCATCTTCAAAATGTCATTGTCTTTTCAACATAGATTAGCCTAGCATATAGCATATCTAAGTACAGTAGAGAAGAAAAGGAGAAGGTAACTAAGGAAGGGTCAATTTCCCAGATCCTGAAATGAGGTCTTCAAATTGGTTCTCATGTACAAAACTCAATAAATCATATTTTTTATCTAATTTTCTGTCAATGGACTTATTGTTGCAGCTCCACACGGCTACGTCTTCTTCCATCGATCTTGTATTTTTTTGACATAAATAAAAGTTCTTGTGATCAGCTGTTTGTTCCTCTCTCAGCAGTGAGGATGCTGCTGCAGAGGCAGAGACTCATTGATCTGATCGACAGCCTGGAGGACCAATAGCTTCTTAAAGAGCTCAGCTGCAGCACCTCCACACACTGAATATTATAATGACCTGCCAGGACTCGATGGATGACTCGTACCGTTTCCCCCAGAGCACCGAAACGCTGCGGCGCTGCTTCGCTTGGTAAAAGCTGACGGACGCAGTCTTGTCTCACTCTATAATACTGTGTGTGTTCTGTTACAGCAGTCCGAGGGGCTTTGAGCTGCAGTGTAATTTAAAACATGTTACAGGATACAAGCGTTCTTCAAAGGACCTCTGCGAAAACCTATCAAAGCCAGACTTCTTGTTAACATCAGGGGTGGACAGCTGACGCATTCATTGCTTTTAGGTGACGATGCAGAAAAAGACTGATATATTTTTCAACATATTTGATTCTTTATCCGTCAGAGAGACCCAGAACTGTCTTCTATCAATCACAGTCAGAGATGTGTTAGAAGATGAAGATATTAAACTTTTATAGAGGTGAAAAGTGCGAGAAGCTGCTGAAAAGGTGAATATTTACCCCGCTGGAATTTTTTCTCAAATCGTTACTCATCATAGAAACACAAGACATAGTGTAACAGAGGTGGGACCAAGTCATTGTTTTGAAAGTCCTAAACAAGTCGTAATCATGGACAGTATGAATAAAAAGGTTCCTGAAGAGGTGGAGCTGAATGAAGCCTTTATGGCGGTTGTGCAGTTAGACTTCAAAATGCAGAAAAACCTACATTTCTGTTGCGTTTGACTCTTTGATTTTACGTGGTTATCACAGGACAGCCAGTTGATGCTCAGTAGGATCAGCAGCACAAACATACGATGATCTTATAGAATATGATGCACTGCTGTAGATTAAACTACCAACAGTATATAAAGTAGTTCAAATGAGCTCCACCTTCAGCATCTACTGCAGTAATATGCAACACACACAGTAATGCAGCAGTAATATGAATCCAAAACATCAGATATAAGAGTACAATGCTGACAAGGAACATCTAATACTTTATAATATTCACAAACTTTTACTTCAGTAAGGGTTTGAAGGAGTTAAAGTTTTGGTACGTCAGCTAGTTTTCCCCTTTACTTCTTACTGACACTGGGAGCTGAAGAAAAGGTGAAATGTCTGTAATGAAAAGGATCTTTAAAGGGGGTTAGGGGTCTAAACAGACGACTCCCACAGCAATTAACCTGATGTTGCGTTCGTTCTTTTTACAGTAAGAGGCCGGATTAGCGTCGGCTGCGTCAGACACTTAGCAGTCGGGGGGGAAATTAGCAGGCCCATTAAAGCCATCACAGTCTGTTGTTTTTAGCTCTGCAGCAGCAGCGTAATGACTCTGGGCTTTGATAATGTTTATTTCATGCCGTGGTCAGACCATCAGTTAGCTGATGTACTGACTTGATACAGACCTGTTATTAAATACTGGATGGTCAGTGTGAGTCTGTAAAACCGGAGGAGTTTGGATGGTTTATGTGGATTTATATTCCAGGAATATTCATGTGTTCATTTCATCAGTTTTAGGAATATTTTGGATATTATCTCAAAATATTAACTATCAGCTGTTATTTATTATGTTTAGTCCTAAAAGTGAAAGATTTTGCTGACAACAGTGACCTTTTTTCACAGCAGCCATTTTGGAACAGAAGCTTAATTAGTATCATTGGTGACGCCTGTGTTTATCCTACTATTTCATCTCAAAATGCTGTGAAAAAGGCCTGTTAGCTCTGGTTCTTGAACTGGTTGCATTCATGTTTCTTGGACCTTGGTGCTCTCTATGGAACCAGTACTCGTTTCCATCAGTTTTAAGCAGAACCGTTGTAATCGATGATGGTACAGAGGGCGATGCCAGCTGGGAATCAACTTTATAGGTTCCGAACCAATTTACTTTCGGTCAAATCAAGAAAAGAAACCGATTTTTATCTCTGTGAGCTCTGCTGAATCATTATAAGGACCAGAGCTGAAGAGAGGCAGTTTGGGCAAATTCTCTGGGCACCAAGCAGGAACATGACAGCCAGAGGGAAATAAATAAAACACACACACTCATGCATATTGCAGAAGCATATTTCTAGCCAGCTCAGACCACCTGTTCAAGCACAACGATCAATTTCCTTTGTTTTATGCTGGTTGTGCAGTAAGACTTCAAAATGCAGAAAAACCTACATTTCTGTTGCGTTTGACTCTTTAACTCAGATATTTTATAACGTTTGACACGTTGGGAACCTTCACTGATGATTCAGTGACATCAGGAACTAACAGATGGACTCTGGTGAGTTTACAGATCTGAAGCTAATCTTCAAACAGCGTTATCAGCATTTTCAGATCTGACTGAGGACTCCAGTTAGACCACAACGGCCCTGCTGCAGGGACCCAGAATATGAGCCAACTGCATTTCTAACCCTGTAAACCAGAGTTCTCAACTGGTTCTGTGATTGAGTGTCTGGTCAACAATAGGAAACTATTTTTAAGGCTCAGCTATCTGATGTCGGACTTTTATTCAAACAGGAAAACTTCAAGCTTCAGTGCAAATAGGAGAGCTGCAAAAATCATTTGACTATTAATATAATTAATTCATCTTCTTGAGTAATTTTGTATGAAAAATTATCTGATTTCAGTTTCTCCAGTGTGAATATTTTCTGCTTTTATTTCGTCCTCTGTGACAGTAAACTGAATATTTTTGGGTGGTGGACATATTAAGACATTTGAGGACGTTACCTTGGTCAACAGTTTTCCCGATTTACTGACATTTTATTGAACAAACTAATCAAATAATCAAGAAAACGATCGACAGATAAATTGATAATAGAAACAATCCAGTCCAAAAAAACAGCCCGTTCTGTTCTGATGTTCACATTCACTTATCACACTTCTTTATAAAGAGAAACTTTCTCATTATTATAATTTACAGAATCTTTTTTTCCATCACATCGGCAGAAACGAGCTTCCATAAGAAAGTCAATATTGTATAATTGACTTTAATTGGTGACATTTGAGCAAAGGTTGCTGTGATTGGACCAGAGTCTGAGATGGGTCAGTATTCAGTACTGCCACGTCTGATTTTTGTCCACATGAGCGCCCTTACCTCTCATTAAGTACCGCCACCTCTGGGAGCACAGCTGTCTCCACCACTGAGGTCACCTGACCTCTGTGTCTTTTCTCGGTGAAATAATTGCCTAAAAATGACTTTGATGCCCCCAAACTCCCCCAGCAAGTTCAGGTTCTGGACCTCGGTATCTCTAAAACCCTGCGTACAGCAGTGCTGGTGAGGGAAACGCCCACAGAACTGCGTCTCAGTGTAAACACACAGCCGGTTTAACAGTAAGAAACAGCACTGAAAATGTTCAGAAGGATTAAAAACTCCATCAGATTCAGCGTTGGGGTGAATTAGGGAACTTTGGACTCCTTTTTTGGTCCAGTTCAGGCGGTGCTGAAGTTCTCACAGAACTCACAGTGATTGGTTGAAACGTCACATCTGATGACGGGAACTAACTGTTTTGGTCGGAGGAGGAAGAAAAAATGATGTCTGAAAAAGATCATCTGTGTTTGTTTGTGTCCAAAGTGAAGACCTTCGTCCTGCTGCCACCTCAGCTTCATCACACGCACACACACACACACACACACTGAGAGCAGCCATGTTGTTACTGTAGCTGCAAACACTTTAATCCTCATTGTGACTCAGCCTGAATCTGTCACTTCTTTGATCTATTTACTTAAACTCAGACGTTCATTCTTCAGACGGCGTCTCTGTTCATATTTTTAATCTTTTGAATCTGAACACCTGATTCTGCTCCGAACAGCTGGAGAGGATTTCTGTCCTCATCCAGTTTTAATCCGAGCTGTGCTGCAGGTCTACAGAACACAGAACTCTGCTCTGGGTTTCAACATTATTCAGTTCTGTTCTGCAGGCGGGTTATTTTTCCTAGGATGGCGAAGGCCTGACATACTCAATGTCCAATTTTCATGACTGAATGGATTAAGGAACTCAGAATGCCTCATTGTGTAGTTTCAGCCTGGAGTCTAATGTTATTTTCATAATGATCCAACTGCTGTTTGGTTCCAGTTGTATCGAGGCCTATGGGAGAAACTCAGTGAAACCCAACATATCTACGTCTACCCAGTGAAAGAAAACACTGAACAGAATCCATTTGTTTATTTACTGTCTTAAAATAGCACCCAGAGGTTATTGTAGGCAAAACATAACTTTAAATCTATAAATCAATAATCTATAATCATTAGACAGTTTATAAACTCTGAATAGTTTAGAGTTTGAACATTGTTGGAAACATTTAGGATAATGTAAGAACTTAACTACATATAGATCATAGAGCCAGAGTTTATACACTGTTTAATGATTATTGATTATTGATTGATTCAAACTACATACAGAACATAGAGTTTATACACTGTTTAATGATTATAGATTATTGATTGATTCAAACTACACTGTAAAAAAACCCCCAGAAAAGTAAAAATGATTTACAGTTACAGATTTTTCACGTTATTTTACATCAGACATAAATTTATAGGTTATTTTTGTAATTTAATTAATTTTTCCATATATTGTAAAATAAACGTGAGAAACATCGTAAACATGCTTTAGAGTTTATACACAGTTTAAAGAGGAAACAGATTATTGATTATAGATTTAATAATCCAGAGTAGAATCTATCTGCTGATTGAATATTTGTGTCGTTCAGACATTGGAGGATGGAAACTGCAGCTTTAATCTGATCATTATGTAATATTTCCACATGGAGAGAGGACGTGGTTTAGATGCTGAGGAGATCCCGACAGACAGAAGGTCGATTTTACCCCATTTTATTACATCTCGTGCCAAGATTCTTGCTTTTAGACGTGGTGTTATAGAAACAGCATTCTTATGGATTTATAGTGAAAAGGAATGATTCTCCTCTTTTCTGGGGACCCCCCTTGGACCCCTAGGAGACCCCCCCCCCCATTTTCCAAAACCATTGTTCTAGAAAACGAATCCATCAGTTGCGACAAAAATATAAGAATAATAAAATGACCGTTTGTGAAGCAGCGGAGCTCGAAGACTGAGACTCCAACTGTATTTAATATATAACAAACACACTGATGCATGAACACACACACACACACACACACACACACACACACACACACACAGTACAGATGCACCAAATGCAGACAAAAGGAACAGATGTGAGTGATGCAGGCCGACACACCCACTGAGTTCACTCCTCTTTTAAACATGTGGAATAAAGGTCCTACCTGGTCCTAGTCCACAGGAAGCTGCAGGCTGATGTTCATGGTGTCTCTGCAGGAGGTAACGGAGGAGGAACAGTCCAGGGCTGCGAGCTTGAAGCTGCAGAGCTGGAAAATATGAACTGAGCTGGACAGGACTGAAGCTCAAACAGCCGCTCAGAGCTCTAATGAATGCTGGGAAATGTCTTCAGCTGGTTATGTTGCTGTGTGATGATGCAGAGTGGTTGGATGTCGCTGCAGCAGCTCCCTGTCTGCTGTACTGCAACAGGGAGGGAGGGGTGTGTGTGTGTGTGTGCGTGTGTGTGTGAGTGAGAGAGTGTGTGTGTGTGTGTGTGTGTGTGTGTGTGTGTGTGTGTGAGAGAGAGTGTGTGTAGTCCAGTAGCTCCTTTCCTCTCCTTCTTCCAGTGTGTGAAGCCAACTGATGTTAACAGCAATGCCTGTTTAAACTTTCACAATAAAAGCCTGACAGAGTTAAACATAAATCTGCTCATTGTTTATAAATTCAATGAGGTTCATATATTTGAAAGGACCAGTGTGTTGGAATTAGAGGCATCTTGTGGTGTAATTGCAACCCCTTGTGTCACTCCTCACATTCGAAGTGGTGAGAAACAATCACTCCTCCTCCTCCTCCTCCTCCTCCTCCAGGATTTCACTACTGTTTGTGATTGTTGAGGCCTAAAATCTCTGATTTCACAGCGGATTTTCAAAAGAAAATTGCGATGTTTTTCTCCCCTACTCAACCATCACTTCTTTAGTTTTTTTCATCCACTTTGTTTTTGCTTTTTCAATACATAAATACAGATATAGAGATATATACATATAGAGATATATAATTGGCATTTGTAGGGAACATTGCAATAAAATGTTTTCTTTTTGGAAATGTAATTTTATATTCAGTCTACGAGCATGTGACAGCTATACTCTTATTTTGGAGGAAAATGAGCCCATTTCCTGTATAGTTTCGGTTAAATGTGGAAAACTTTACGAGTCTTTTTCTGTCCCCATCCTGCTGAGTTTCTGCTGACGGAGCACAATCCCAACAATGCACCAGTTACAGTCCAACACTTCCTTCACTTAAACTCATTATTATTAATGTTATTAACAGCTTCATTAATGATATTCACACCAGGATTAATGCTTAATATCTATTAATAATACACATATAATATCAACCCTGTGTCATCAAATAAACATATAAATACAACAATGTGAACATTGGACAGAATATGTCTCATTTTATCGTTTTATTTTGAAAGGTTGAGCAGAAGTATTATGGTCTGGTGGGGTTGTGAGTGTTTGCTGCCCCCCAGTGGTCACAGGGAGGAACTACAACACACACACACACACACACTTAATATTTGTATTTAATTGATAACATGAACCACGTTCAATAACCATCATTGATCAGTACTTCCAGACAATACACTGTAAAAAGAAAAGCTTTAATTTTACATTAAATATTTTTAATGTTTAATTAAAGATATTTACAGTGTAAACAATGATCTATAAATCCAGGTGAACTCTGCTATAATACAATAATCAGACTTACATTTACAGCAGAGTGCTGTTATTATTGGATTGTTATTATTTGAATGTGAATGTTAAAAGTTATAGAAGTGTAATAAAAGTCATTATCTGTGAGATTACAGTAATTATTGCTGTTTACACTGATAACAACTGTATTTGGACAGTTTACCTTATACACTGATAAACAACATTTATTCAACTTCCATCATTATACAACATATCTGTCAGTTAACCAACTAATCATTTTTTAACCGTTAATTGTCACTAATTTTACATCATTTTAGTAAGTTAAGTATTAACAGTATTAAAATTGAATTTAACTGTTTAATCTATTAAATAAACAGCAAATATTTATGTATTTAAATCTTTTTATGTGAAAAAAGTATTTTTTCTTTAAATAAGCACTAATTTTATGATTTACAGTTACAGATTTTTTGAGTATTATAATAATAATAATAATAGTAATAATAATAATAATAATAATAATAATAATACTGACACAACCTGTAAACTTACAGATTTTACGGTTTATTTAATAAATTGAGTTTTCTTCCTTTCACCTGAACTTGTTTAGCACAAATACTTCAAAGTGTTACAAGTTCAAGTCATTAAATGTTCCTTAAGTAAAAGTACATTAGTATTATAATACACATTTACTTAAAGGATTAAAAGTAAAAGTTCTGTTAATTACATGTTATTATATTTTACTTTATTAGATTATTAATACTGATGAGTTAATGTACAGTAGTGTCAGAGGAGCAGATTAAAACGACCTCATACATTCACACACTCACAGTTCAGACACTCAGATAATCCAACAGTAAATACAGTGAAGTGTATCTGCAGTTCCTCTAACGGCCACTAGAGGCTGGCTCCACAGGTGAGTCAGTCTCTATAAGGGCCCATATTAAAATGCAAAAGATAAAAAATAAATTTGCCTCTGGGGTTTGTTGTTAAAGTTGCATTTAAATAAATATTAAACTGTTGGAGACATTCTTAAATTATAATCACTGATTCCTTTACTGTAAGATTTTTGAAAGTTTAATTTTTTCCATTTATTCAAACATTAATTTGTGCTGAGCTGTGAACAATAATGTAAATAAATAAAATAAACTGACTGAATGAAAGTTTGATAAAGTCCCATAAAGAAGAGCTCCTGTGTGGAGGTCACACCAGACTCCCTCAGATAATGTGGCAATTTAAGGTAATGTTGTTGTTTTACGTTAAAGAAAGAATGAGCACATAAATATAAATTATTTAATTCCTAATAAAACACCTCAAAGGTTAATTCGGCACATTGGTCGATGATCTAAAAAGCAGAAGAAATCACCTTTATTCTGAAGGAGCACGGTGCCGTTTCCGGTTTCGTTTGTTGTTGTCGTGCTGTGTTTCCGGTGTGGATGCGGCCGCAGCTGTTTATGGTTCCAAAATGACCAAACTGCAGCTACTGAACGCCTACCTGACGGAGCGGCTGACGGTGGTGGTGAAGGAGATCCTGGACGTGGTGGAGGACACGGTGACCGAGTACCGGGAGGAGACCGCCAGGACCAAGCGGGAGAACGAGAGCCTCCGGAGGCAGCTGCGGGACATCCTGCTGCTGGAGGCCGAGACGGAGTGGCTGAGTAAGGGCCGAGCTAGTCAGCTAGCTCCGAGGCGAGCTGTGACAGGACAGCGTTCCAAACTGCGCTTAAAATATGTCCGGTTTAAATCTTTAAAGGGAATTCACTTTAAATATCGGTTAAAAGACGGAGTTCAAAGTTTGTAGATGTTGTCAAGGACCCGTTTCTAAATTCGGCTTTAGTGAAATACACCAACTCTGTCGGCATTGTATGACAAATGTGACTTTTCATGGCCTTTCTGCCTGTTACTTCCTCTTTTTCCACCCAGTAACAGCTGAGGTTCCGAGAGTAGATTTTAACTGTTGGAAGTGAGAAGAGTTGCTGTTTAGATCATCGACCAATGTGCCGAATTAACCTTTGCAATGTATTGTTACAGAATTAAAAAACTTAAGTTTATCTGCTCTATGTTTAGAAGTAAAACAACATTACTTTAAATAACCACATTATCTAATGGAGTCTAGTGTGATGTTTTCTCTACACAGGAGATCTTCGGAGTTTTGGAACAAACTTAGGTTCAAAACATATAAAGAGTAGAGCTGATTAAGTGTAACATTTACCTCTGAAATCAAAGATTTTGTATTTGTTATATTGTATGTTTTTTCTAAATTCTGCTGTATGAACTGTATCTCTCCTGTTCCAGGGTCGACCAGTTCCCGCCTTGGTTTTGCGGCTCCTGATCAGCCTCCCTGTGATCCGGAGCTGAGGCCCCGCTCTGAGGAGCCAGACTCCACCCTGAACCAGCCAAGACAGCCGCCACATGAGCAGGTTGTTTCTGTGCAGTTGCTGTCGGTGCAGAGCCACCCGTCCCCGGGGCCGGTGCTCCTGCCGGCGGACGAGAAGCCTGTGGAGGCCTGGGAGCCGGCGCTGAAGCCCGACCTTCAGAAGGAGGCGTTTGGGAAAGCTTTGCCTCTTCCTTCTCACTCCTCCCTGAGTCCTCCCTCCCTCCCCGCCCCTGTCCCCAAAGTCCACGTTGAAGTTCCCGCTCTGAGAGAGGAGCCCCGGCCCCCGGCCCCCTCTGCTCTCATCAAGACTGAACCTGAGGAATACAAAGTGACTGAACCTGAAGGTCTCACGGACTCTCTGACGGCGCCTCCTGTCACACAGGAGCAGTTCACAAACAGGGCGGATGCGGTCAGGACGGTAGTTGTGCGTGCAGAGCGGCGTGAAGCTCACGCCAACAGGAAGTCCTCTCAGGAGAAGGTCACAGCCGACGATGCCACCGCTGCCGCTTACGCCCCCGAGCTTATCCACCGCTGCCCCCGCTGCGGTGAGACGTTCGGCCAGGCCAGCAGCCTCCGCCTGCACCTGGAGCAGAAGAGAAAGACGTACGCCTGCGAATGGTGCTGCAAGTCCTTTGCGCAGTCAGCCGACCTGCGGCGTCACCTGCGCACGCACACCGGCGAGAGACCGCACCGCTGCACCTTCTGCTCCAAGAGCTTCAGCCAGAGAGGGAACCTGCGTCGACACCTGCGCATCCACACAGGGGAGCGTCCGTACAGCTGCCCGTACTGCTGCCGCACCTTCAGCGACGGCGATACCATGAAGAAACACAAACGCACGCATTCGGGAGAGAAACCGTACCGCTGCGCTCAGTGCTCCAAGACCTTCACCAGCGCCAGCGGCCTGCAGATACACCTGAAGAAGGACATGTGCTTCGTGGCGAATGCCTGATTGAGTTCACGCATCAGAATGTTTATTTTAATGAAAGAATGAGCGCGTCACAAGCCAGGAGGATGTGCATTCATACAAATATATAATAAATATGTAGTTTATCAGTGTTAACATCCAAAATCTGAACGTCTTTACACAATAAACTGCACAGTTAAAGCTGCTGCAGGTAACTTTTATAAAGATAACTTCTGTCCTGACAGTAGAACATGAGACAGATAATCTGTGAAAGAATCCGGTTCCTGTGGTTCCTGAACGAAAACAACCAATCAGAGCAGAGAAACTGAGAGTGAGACTCTACAATCAACTATGTTTCATGAACACTTTATCTTTTAGAAGTGATCATTTTGCGTGTAAAGACGTAGAGATGTTGCGATAAACACAAGAAGCTGTTTGTTTACAACCTGCTGGCTCTGATGTGGCTCCGTTGTTATTCTTGCAGTAAAAACTGTGTTTGAACTCTGGAGGACGAGCAGCACCTGTCACCTGTGGGAACCGCGGCGGACAGCAACGACAAACGAGCTTTCACATTCCCGCCGAGCGTCTTTAAGGTTCTCTGTGTTTCCTCGAACGGGACGGGGTGCAGTTTATAGGCAGCTACACTTTATCTTCTTATTTATTTATTTATTTATTTTCTTTCATCTCGGGAGTTTTCCTTCCTGGACGCTGAGGATTCATCAACAGAGAGACAAACACTCAGCACACGACAGTAACCGTGTTTCCACCCATTTGAGTAATTTGGCAAAAGAAAATGTGAAATATAATATTTCTTGATTCGAGCCAAACATCTGAAACATCTCCTGCCAGTTTTGGGTCAATTGGACAAACAATTTAGGATTTATACTCTGATTTGTGTCGTTTTTGTTGCGCCCCCTGGTGGTGGATTTGAATGAACTTCTGAAGCTCATTGGTCAGAAACTTTACAACTAAATAAGATATCAATAAGCCTTATTACATCTTAGGGCTGGGCGATATGGCTTAAAAATAAAATCTCAGATTTTTTCACACCAAACCCGATTTACGATTTTAATCGATTTTTTTGACTGTTTTTTTAGCAGGTGTTTGTGGGCTGCGGTCCTGTATATCTCGCAGAGAGCAACATTTCTCCCACTCGGCTGCATGCCTCTGCTTGAGGTGCTGGAATAAATTGGTCGTACTATTACCTTTGGTTGCAACAGCTTTCAAACAAACTTTGCAGTGGGTCGTGGTTTGTTCGCTGTCGGACGCCACAAAACCAAACCAGTTCCAAACAACCGACGACACTGTGCCTTTTTTGGGGACGAGCTCATCCTGGCTTGCTGCCATGTTGTGTTTATCTGTGGAGAGGCGGGGGGAGGGGTCAGCGCACTCTGACCTACGGGAGCCCAAAGGGAGCGCCGGTGTTGTGGAAGTTCAAGAGAAAAGAGATTTTAACTAAAAATAAGTCGTGTTTAACAACAAATTTGAGTTAATGGACAAAATTGATTTATCGCCCAGCCCTATTACATCTGTTGATCAGCTTCATCCGATGATGATCTGCAGAAGATCTGGTAGCGATCTGACCGACGGTTCAAAAATGTTTTTCAAAAAATGTAAAATGGGGAAAATATAACCTAGTGGACTTTTATGGTCCAAGAGGAGTTTTTGTTGAGCACATTGAGCTGGACTCGTGTGTCCAATCTCAAGTCAGTCAGAGGGGAGGGGCATAGTGCCACCATCTGGCCAAAGTGTCTTTTTCTAGCTCATTCCTGGGCTGGAATTTGAGCTTCTTTGGCAGACTAATGATAATAATAATAATAATAATAATAATAATAATAACAACGGCTTGTTTCTATCTGACTACCGTTATGTGAATATTAGGAGTTAGTAATAAGCAGTCAGGAAACCAGAAGAAGAGATTGCAACAAGATGATGTCATTAAAAGAGTGGCAGTGGAGGTTCATGTTTTAATGTGAGGAAGTTTTCAGTGAGTTCAGTGTTCGCTACGTCATTCAGAAACAGTGTCCATCTCCCGTCAGCAGCATTTACTCTTTTTCTAAAAAACACCTTGAAAGAGTGAAAAATGAAGGCAAATTTAGCTGTTTCCATCAAACTTTTCTAATAAGATTCTTCTAAACACATTGATGGAAACAGTGAGGAGAATCGGGGACGAGGACTTGGAGAAATACTGCGAGGAATTCAAAATCGTATTCCTTTTGCACTTTGCCTGAAATGAGAAACGTGTTGCTGAACTGGCTCTGAAGTCCTCGAACCTCCTGCAGGTCAAAGCTTCAATCACAGATTCTGGAGGACTCTTCAGCAGAAATCAATAAGTTATCAATACCTTATCAATACTGTCATATGACTGATATTCTAGTTCAGTCTCATTCTTACTGGGGATGCACCATATGGATCTATTTCAGCTGATAATTTCACATTTTATTCAGTCTGGAACAAGAAAAATGTAATAAAAAAAAAATCCAATTATTGGCTGATTATTTATCAGTCCTGATATACGACGTGCATCCCTGATTGTTGTCTCCTGAAACGTCACTAAAATAGATAATTTAATTACCGTAATAACTCCACATTTCACTGAGTCACCAGTTTATCAGGAACAGATGAGCGTTTATCGGTAGTAGTGGGAAACTGATGGAAAAGTATTTGTGATCTTGTGAATAATAAATATTTCACTCAGCAAAGGGTCCATTTACTAGCTGTTCTGGAGCTTTCCATCATATGACAAAGTCTTCCTCTGCAGTCAGTTAATGTGGACCTTTAAGCGAACAGAAGTTCTTCAGGTTGCTCAGAAAATAAAGAAACTATGTTCATCAGCAGAAGAAGCTGCGGCTGAAAGCTCCAGAGCAGCCACTAAATGAACTTTATTAAGACGTCTGTTAGTCGCTCTGTTCCTGATAAAGCGATGACTCAGTTCGTGGACGCTGTTTTAAACTTCAGGTGTTTGAGCTCGTCGGATCAATAACGGTTGTGTCACTTCCTGTCCAGGTGACGGGTGTTGGGACTGCTCGCTGCAATACTGAATATAGAATAATATTTATTTTCTTTTATCAGTGTTAGAAGGCTTCAATCTCTCTCATATGATCATACTTTTGGAGGCAGCTGACTGTGAGGCATGATGGGAAACTGAGTGCAGGTTTGTGAGCAGAGTCTCTGTGATTATCAGTATTTTGTATTGATGTGAAACATCTTGGTTTTTTTTTTTAGGCAAAATAAATGTTCAGTGAAACTGTCAAGCTTCTGAAATGTTTGATTATAAAATCACTTGCTGCAAAATCTGCAGTTTGATTTATAACAAAACACATTTTTTTATTAAAGTTCTTCATGTTTAAAAAAAATGTTAATTTGTAAAGTAACTAAAGCTGTCGGAGTAACGAGTGCAGATAGACTGAGACACTGGGTGGAGGTTCTGAATAATTATATCTCTTTATATAAGAACGGTGTGCCTCAGGGGTCGGACTTGGGACCCATTTTTGGTTCTTTGAATAATGTGCCCAAGAGGAAGCATGTACAAACACATGGGGCCAGATGCATAAAACCCTGTGCAGGTGTTAAAATCTGTGTACACACAAAACAGGAAACATGCATTCGCAGTCTTTTCATCAGATTAATAAAACCTCGCCTACGTTTGTTCCTACATGTTTTTCCTTCACACATCTTAATCCTCCTTCTGACCGTTCCCAAAGTTTACTTTAAATGGGTTGAAATGTCCCTACTGCCTGATCTGCATACGATGGATCAGTGTTTAGAAACGTTTTGAGGAGAAATGGCGAAAAGAAAAAGAAGATTTGTACAGAATGTGAACTGACGGTAACAAAGGATCACATTGACAAAAGAAAATGTGTGTTATTGGATGCGAAACTGATCTGAACAGAAGAATGAATCAATGAAGGTTTAATCTGTTAACACACATCTTGAGAGGTTGATAATAACAATAAAGTTTATTTATTATCCGAACACAGTCTGCAAACTCCAGGCAGCCGACAGATGATCTAACAGGATGTAAAATCTGACTTTGACTGACTGCAGTCTTTTGTCGCCTCCTGCTGCTGGCGCCTGATCTCGTCCACTGTCCAGTTCATCTGGAATGAATCCAGTACCGTACTTCCTCGGGCAGAAGTCTGTTGTCAGTCCCAGAGGCCCCGGCTGAAAGGGGGCAGAGCGTTTGCTGTCAGGACCCCGAGGCTCTGGAACAATCTGCCCGAGGAAATCAGGTCGGCTGAGTCAGTGATCTCCCTTCTTAAAACATATTTCGTATGTATCGTAGTCTTTCTTGATTTTACTCTAATTTTCTTATCGTTTCTTTCCGAAATGTTTTTCTTCTTTTATCTGGTTGAAATTTTATTGATTTTATAAGTTTTATTTTTTCTGAGATTATTATTATTATTATTATTAAAGAAAAGACTCCTTAGATTTAAGAACAGCACTCGGGTAAAGGTACTGCAAACTCATCTGTATGAGGTCTGCAGTTTGTTTTCAGGACTTTACAGTATTGATTGTTTACTTATGGTGTGTATTGATTAGTTCATTTCCTGTTTCAGGAGGCGTACAGTGACCTTATGGGCCTGTGTGATGATGGACGGTGAGAACTTCTCACCTGACTGAAGAATCAATAAACCAACAATAATTATAATAATCAATATATCACCAAATATCCACCAGAGCTTCCTGTAATGTCAAATACTTGTTACAATTTGTCATCATAAATCACCAGAATTTATACTTTATTATATTTCCTGACATACAAAAATTACTGTACACTGAATTTTGGTGCATGTGAATTATATATTACCTCATATCTTATGCTATGCTTTTACATGAAATATTGTATATTTACATTTATTTTACAGCCTTCAGAGTAAGATTTTAGACAAAAATATTTGACCCGTTTATAAAATAATATGCAGGATTATAGGCTGAATTTCAGTGCAGGTGAATCTTCTATCTCATCTTACATTTACTATAAAAGTAGAAGGACCGAATTTTAAAACTGAATCTGAAACTTTTTTACTCAAGTAAAAGTAAAAAAGTACAGTACACGTAGGACGGCTACAGGTCAGCTGTCAGTGCTGTAGATACAGGGCACAAGTCAGTACTGTTATTATAAACTTTATTTCACAAGTTTTAGTGGAGTATAATCTGAACACACTATTTAATTACAACTGATTTTGGGGGTTACCATTAGATGTGAATAACCAACACTTCTTTCTGTGAGCTGTGGATGCAAGCAGTGGCTTCTTCAGGAAATGCTAATCTACAGCATTAGAAATGAACCACATATTTCCTGCTGGACACAAGATGTCTCTTCCTTCACTGAAGGTCCATTCTCAGTGTCACTGGTGGATCGCACTGTAGAAGTTATATACATTGACCCCCTAACTGACTGGAGGAGACTTTAAAACCAGTCCGACTGTGCTGTGAAGGTGCAGTTGTAGTGCTCTGCTCGGGCTGTAGGGGGCAGTAGTGGCCCACTCACAGGTAAAGAACCATAAACACACTCACTGATCTGTCTGTTGCATTCCAAATTTATTGTTGCATCATTGTACATAAAACACCTGATAGAAATGTAACTGTAAAGCACAAGATCAGTGTAAACAACAGTTCAACAATATCGTATAGAAAGCCACATTCGTACATTCAGTCGTGCATAAAAGATGAACAATAACACTGTAAACAAGAAATTCAACATGAGGTGTACCTGAATGTTTCATCATGTCTCACTTCAACGCTTTGAATTAGAAAACAGGCAGGGGGAGTATAGAGATATAAAGAAGTATATCAACATATTGCATCATGCAACAACGAGGAAGAACCACTTGTATTGATATTGATATCATCATCATCATCATCATCATCATCATCAGTCATGGCAACAATAGGATGCAGTTTGTTTTTCACAGTTGTATTAAGGAGTGCAATAGAGAAGTGATCCGTGCGTTACAGAGCAAATATCAGAGAAATGATACGAAGGAAATTCTGATTATTTTACCGATACGTTTGAAAGATGAGACCAACACAGCTGCTGACGGTTTATATTTTCTGCAGACGTTCTTTTTATGCCTCCAAATGTTCGCTAAACCCCTCCCCCGCAGTCAGTGATTGTCCAATCATAGCTTAGCAACCGTAACTAGGCACACAAGTGTGGAGGCTGGTTTTTATGGTGTGTTCACAACAAACACGAAGCAAATTTTCGCACCGTGATTCGAGCAAAGTTTCCTCTCACCTGAATATTTTTAACTCTCACAAATTTGCGTATTTGTCCAATTTCCGTCTTTGTATTGACTTTGTAATCTCATCGAGAGAAAAATGTGCTTTGTTATTTAAACATAGGTTTAAATGATGCATTGGTGGGTTTATCTGTTCTAATGTAACCTGTAACAGTTCGCCACTAGTGTTGATGGTCCTGAATGCTATCAGAGTTTAAACTAACTTTAGCGGCTCTTGGTTGGATTTTAGGTCGTTTATAATCCAGCAACCCCAGTAAATGCTACGTGAGCTAGCGTTACATCAGTCCTCATCCTGAAAGTGAAAACAAACTGTCTGTTAGCATGGCATCATGACCTGGAACCTGCTAGTTCGCACTTGATGGCTACATACATGATACCAATGCTAACAGACGGAAGCTAAAGTTATTTTACAGGGTTTACATTTTAAGAAAGGTATTTAGCTGTAAACGTTAGGACTCAGACAAAGACAGCATCTTCAGGTGCATCGTGGAGCTAACGTTAGCTCAACTGACAGCTGGTAAATCTGCTATCAAAGGTTGTCTTTCCAGTCACTGAAACTGCTTCTGTCTGATATTAAGGAGCTATTGTTTCAAATCTGTCTCGTTTCCTGTTCTGTGTTGTACGGTCAGCGGGGGCTAAAGTGGGGCTTAGCGAACGTTTAGGGATTCAGTATTCCTGTCGGTGTGGAGCAGCCTGTGAAACAATATTTAAATCAGTGGACATTAAACTTCACCACACTGAGATTCCTTCACTGTTAGCACCTTTGAAGACTGACCCTCCATCTATTCAAACCCTGGAACATTTCACTGAAATACTTCATACAGAAAAATCAAACAAGACTGAACAGTTGCAGGAATAAATCAAGTTACACGTCTGCAGCTTTTTCTGACTGTTTTTTCTGTAGCCGTCAGTGTTTCCAAATTTGACCTAATCAAAGCCACGAAGCCGCGCAATCATCATGAAAATTACCCAATTGCCTCGAGCCTCCCTGTTATATTCAGTATCTGAATATGAGTGCAAGAAGAAGAATAACAGATGGTCTTCTCTGTATAACTGAGCTTAAAACCACAGCTGAGATCTGTTTCACAATGACAGAATATTCATTTAAAGTCATTTTCAACTGAGTTGTAACTTAATTAAATTACATTTATTTCTGTTGATCTGTTGTTGGCTGTCCCGGTCCATTTTTACATAAAAAGTTGTCCATTGATCAGGAGAATCTGCCAACAGTGGTAGCTGTAGTGATGGAGGAACCTCCATCCAATCAGAGCCAGACACTAAAAACCAAAGCATCTACATTATGAAGGGGGGGGGTCCTGCACAAAGTTACCATCCACAGTCCCTCCAGGAAGTTGCACCTCTCAATTTTGTCCAGTCACTGCAAATCTTCCACAAATTTGACCAATCATAGCAGTCCCCCCCACACAAATAGTTAAACTACTAGTGATTTTATTCTCACTGGAACAAGTTGCCTTCGATTTTTAATATAGTACCATAAAACCTCAATTGAACGCAGGTCTCCTTTACAAAAAGGAATTAAAGGCCTGTCTCAAATAAAGGCAGGTTGAGTTCACTGACTGAAGCAAATAAAAACCTGGGCTATTAAAGTTTTATGGTTTACAAAACAAAAACAAACAAACAAATCAGCTATTTTTTTGGTTGACTGTTGACTAAACTCATAATTTAAAAGGCAACTGTCTTAACTTTAAAGTTTTAAGTTTTGAAATAAACAAAAAAAAGTTTTGCCAATGTACTAATAATTTGTTGTTGAGGTAATCTTAGAAACAAACATTTTAACATTCACATCACAGTGAACCAGAATTTTGTTTATGTGGGTGTTTGAAAATTAAATACTTTATTCACTAATTCCCACTTTAATGACTTTTCTGAACAATTTCTGAAATGGTTTGTTTCTCAAATTTAAAGACTCTTGTTTTTCTAACTCAGAAAAGTAACCATCACAACATTTGAGAAAAGCTGATGTAAAATCAGCCATTTTAGGTCTCAACAGTCCCCAGAAAAGCCTGCTGAATCCTGGAGGGACTGAGTCATCTATTCAGGAAATATCTTAACAACAGCAGTTAGTAAACCACCTCTTTAGTTAGAACAGAAGCTGAGCTGTATAAACATGAGAGGAACAAACTGGGTTTAGACTGAACGCAGAGAAGTTCTGTCTACGCAGACGGAGAAAATACTGCTGCTCTGACGGGAACATGCACTGACGGGAGGCATGGTGACAACAAAAACATAACAAATTTGGGAGCTGGTTTTTCTTTTAAAGAGAGCATGGGACTAAAATCTGTAGAAGAAAGAAGACATGCAACCGTCTGCAGCTGTGGTTTCTACTGAATGTGAGTTCCACCCCTCATAAGTGTCGGCCTGCAGTGGATGTAACCTGGTGCTGAGTGCAGGTGTGATGATCAATAATGAAGGCACACCACCATTCTGCTCCGACCATGGTGGCTCTAATTATAATACACTTTCCCTCTCTGCTGATTCCTGTGGTGAAGTTGCTTGAGTCCATCCCGTGAAGTACGCAGAGGCTGCCTGCGGTCCCCGACGGCGCCCGTCCGCACGTGCTGAGGCTGCTGGGTTTAGTCGTGGCTGAGGGTTCGTGGCAGCTCGTTGGTCAGGATGTGCCACCGCTCCACCCGCCTGCCCTTGTTCTTCAGGCAGTCCATCCAGTGCCGGAGGGCGTCGCCCTGTGAGTGACAGCTCAGACAGACGCCGCCTGAACGGGCGACAAACAGAAAGTCTCACGTTAAAATTAGTTACATTACTAGTTACAGACAAAAGTAATTGAAGTAAACTTGGAACATATTTCTGCACAGTGGGAGGATTTTGTCCACTGGAAGAACATTATGAAGGGATCGCTTTGAGAATGTGAGTCTGTCCTTTAAACTGTTGACTGGAGCTATGCTAACATCAGAGTCCACCCGGCACGGCTTTATAACGTTTGGTTCTGAGATCCTCAAATCTCACCGAGAGTATTCAGAGCGGGTTGCTGCTTTGTTGTTTTCTTGTATATTTTATCCTTTAAAAAGAATTTGAAAGTGACTTCTGGCCTTGTGCCACAATATTGATCTAGCTTGAAATTCAATCTGGAATCTGCATGTGGCATTTTATTTTGAAAATTGACTGAATTCTCTATACTTCCACTCACTGTGATCTGCTCTGATCTGTGCGGTTTCATGCAAGTGGGTCGCAGCTTTCGAAGAACTCTAGTAGCACCAGGCTATGGGATCTGTAAGCACCAGGCTAAGGGAGCTTTCACACTGGTACATTATAACCTGGACTTTACCCGAGGGCTTGCTGTTGCTGACCCTGCTCCAGAGCTCCAACTTTGAGAGACGGGGCTAAAGACAAATGTAAACATCAGTCACGTGTTCCAGCAGACATTTAACCCAGAGCTAGCAGAAGCATTAGCCCAGAGATAAAAGTATTCTATGAACCCTCACTATGACATGCCTGACATCTGTGGCAGAGCGACGGGCGCTGAACAGGCTCCTGTCAGTCATGGACAATCCACTGCATCCGCTGCACAGCACCATCTACAGGCAGAGACAATCCACTGCATCCACTGCACAGCACCATCTACAGGCAGAGGAGCAGCTTCAGCGACAGGCTGCTGTCACTGTCCTGTTCCACTGAAAGACTGAGGAGACCGTTCCTCCCCCACGCCATCAGGCTCTTCAACTCCACCCAGGGGAGAGAAACTCAAAACTCCAATATGTCTGCCCTTTAGTTAACTATACCACCTGACGCAGTGCACCCTGCATTATGTGACCACTGACTGACTGACACTACTTATGTACCTTAGGCCTTTGAAGCACTGGATTTGACCATGCACCTTAGGACAATTACCCAGTGCTTGTTATTTTATGTCATTTCATTTCATTTTATTTTATTTTATTTTATTTTATTTTATTTTATTAGTTCTTTTGCATTTGACCTCTTGTTGTTGTTATTGTTATTATTATCAGTCTGTGGATACTGCTTGAAACTGAATTTCCCCTTGGGGATGGATAAAGTATCTATCTAATCTAACCTAATCTAATGTAATCTATCCTGGGGCTAACAGACCCCTAACCCCAGGGCAAAGGGCTTTTAACTCTGATAATCGTATAGCCCTGGCTTTATGTTAAACCGGGGTTAACTGTGTGCATTATCCCAGGGTCAACTCTTTGCTCAGGGCTGACATTAGTATTCAGTGTGAATATCCAGTGAAACATACATGTTTAATCCTTTGCTACTGTAATAAGTGCTAAACTACTGAGGGTTCATATTAATGACTTCTGGCTCAAAGTGTGTAAAGAAATCAATAATATAGCTCAGAAAAATAAACCTGTTTTTCACTGGAGCTGCATAAGGTGAATAGATTTTAGTTCAAGGAGTTGTGACGATCTTCAGTGGATTTCAGACTCCCTACGGTCTCACATTGGATTCAGAGTGTTAGGAAACTTATTCCTTTAGAAGCAATAAGCTTCTGGCTCAAGTACAAAAAACATCTACGTTTCTTAATATCTGGGCCCTCTTTCTGGACTATATTGGGGATGATGGGGCCCTGCAGAGGGGGCTCTATAAGGGTGCTTATTCTAATGTCTAATATGCCATTATCCCTTCAGTATGATTACCCTTGTTGTATGAACCTGTTTTTGGTAAATGATTATCTATTCATTTTATTTCTGTTTTTTAAGATGTGGAGGGAATATGTTCCGTGTTAGATGTAAGGTTAAAAAACAGGGTACATTTTTTTGCGTGTGTAAAGCTACAGTTGTAGAACACCGTGACTTTTGCCTCACAAACAGCAGCAAACACGCTGCTCAACATTAAATAAGCCGTGCTCTTGAGATGAATTATTGGCAACCAGCAGCGCTTTGATTTTTCCATATTTAACAATATTAATATAATAACACACAGAAACTGTAATTATCAGAACTAAAGGAGGAAAGGGAGCCCGATCAGTAATACAGATGGTGGGACTGATAAAAATTCATTCATAATCATAACAAACAAAGCTTTGGCTGAACAGCTTTGCCGACGCTAACGAGCAGCATGTGTCAGATTCATTAATATTTACATCGTTTCCTCTCAGCTGAACAAGACGACGATCCTGTCAAACATTTTCAGCTCATTATGTGATTATTTACTCAGATATTCTCCACGCAACCATAAAACATGTCCTTGAGACAAAGAGCACTCAGGGTTCAGGAACCAGTTCCACCGACAGGCTGAGAGGAGGTTTCAGTGATCACGATGAGCTGCAAGGGTGTCTCACCTATGAAGTCGTTGGAGCGTCCCAGGTCGTAGTCCCACACAGTCACCTCCAGCGTCTTGTTGGCGAGCTCAGACAGCGAGATCTCATAGAAAAACTCCTGCAGTCATCAGACACAGAGAGAAGCAGAGTACAGGTCTGTGAGGTGCAAAAACAAACAATTTCACGTTGTGCTGCCTCGGTTTTATTTGGAGAATATTCAGGTCCGGTAATATTCTTTACTTTCCTTCCGACCCGACTAACAAATATTGTGTATGTGTGACAAATATATCTTCACCTATAGTGGATCCATTAGCTGACTCTGTTGGACTGGGAGCTCCCAGTGAACACCACAACCAGACCGGGACTGAATGCAGCATCTGATGCTGACGGAGGACAGTTTGACTACTGAGGTGGTTTTTTTTGCTCGTTTTGGCTCTGGGAAGCCCAGGGCTGAGTCAGCTACTGTTAGCTGCACAAGCTAACTGGCTAAACGGCAGCTAACATTACCGTTAGTAGCAGTAAAAGTCCATCTGAAAACTCCAGTAATCACGTCTCAATGCTTTTGTAGAACTGTCCTCCGTCTGTCAACAGCAGCAGCTGTTAGCTGAGCTGAGACAGAGCAGCTGGAGGACGCCAGAGGGAAAACCAGACAATACCAGTGATTTGGGTGAAACTGGATGATATTTTAGAAAGTAGTGTTTTTACAGTAATCGGTGAGCTCCGGTAGCTAGCCATGCTGTTAGCTAGCTAGCCAACTAATGAATCTTCACGCTGTGTGGCTAAAAGTTGAAGATTGATTGACGGGTGAATGTCAGGATATTATTGGTTGGAATCAGTTAATTCATGATGATGTAAGCATGCGTCACATTTTAATTTTCAGGGAAGATTGAATTTTGATATAAACAAAAAAAGATTTGAAATTGAAAGGTTTTTGGCATACATTGTTTAACGGGTACAATATGACTGAGGAAGTAATCTAAAGTGGTTAAAGAGGCATTTTTCATTTAATCTGGACTCAAACAGTAGTTCTCATCAGTTTTAATTTTTCTGGATTAGGTACAGAAAATCTAGTCCAACAGGTCACATATGAAACATTAAACACACAAACTAACATATTCAAAGTGTAGCAAAGTGTAACTACAGCCTGTAGAAGCCTGAAACTACAATAAAAAATGTCTTTAAAGTGACAATAATTATAATAATTTTTATAATGTATTTTTAAAAACGACAATGTGATACTAATGATAATCAACACAGACAAGCGCTTTTTCTGGTTCTCTAGTTTTTAAAAGGTGAAAATCTAATTTAGTTCAGGAAAGAAAAAGTTTCTGACAGCTGTTCAGATATTCTGGTTTTCATTTATGTGGGAGAACAATTGGAGATGTTTCAGTTATTCAGAAAAACAAGATGAAGCAGTTCATTTTCCTTTACACTGAGCAGAGATATTAGCCTGCAATAAAAGAGACTGAGCTCATTAAGGTTGCGTCTCAGAGAGACCAGAAGTGAAGGCCCTGAGCTGTGTGTGAAGCTCTGGGCCGGCGTTGGACCTGCTGTGGCAGCCTGAGGAGGAGGAGGAGGAGGAGGAGCTCAGGGTTTTTACCTCATTGAATTCGGGGTTGAGGGTCTTTTTCATCACTGTTGTTTTGTGCTTGGATTTCTTCTGTATGTCAGGCTTCAGGTATCTGACAGCAGAGGGAGAGAAGAGCAGATTTAGAGACTGTGTTTAACTGACCACAGCCAACTGTGAGGTCACAGTGTACTGGAGTACACCTGTACATCACTGCAGGAAGAAGTATTCAGATACTTTAATACCACATTGTGGAAAACTCCACTAAATGTAAAAGTACTGCTTTCAAAATCTTCAAGTAAATGTGAGTATCATCGGCAAAATGACTGACCTGATGTCCTGAAAAGATGTCGTACAGTTAATGTTCAATTATATTACCTTCATATTTCCTTTTCACATTACTTTTATGGTGTTTGTCATTTTAATTGTGCTTGTTTTTGTATTTTATATCCACTTCCATGTATTTTGCAGTTGTGACTGTTTTAGAAAGCACTTTGCTTTAGCTTAGTCTCATGTCATTCAATGTATATTTGATAGAGACAGATACAGCTTCCACAGAAACTCTATCTATCTATCTATCAATCTATCTATCTATCTACTATTAACACTTTTTCCTGAGTTTACATTGTTAAAGAAGCTGCTGTAAAATGGTGGATACATTTCTTTTGCATCAACCCCTCCACGAAATGATTTGTTTGGTCTGATAACATTTGGAGAGTTGAGAAGTGCTACAAGATTCAATAATTTCATCTCCATTCAGCTGTTTTTCCTGATGTGTTTTGCCAAGGTGTTTTATCAAATAAGTTAAATTATCTTTAAATCTTATTACCTTTAAATTAACCTGCACAGTTAATTGATAATTGAGGCTTTTATTTCTACAATCCGGCCATTATTTCATTAATTTAAGTTATTAATTATAATGGCAGCTTTAGTCCTCCGTAAGTCACAGGTAGGAGAGTCGTTTAAGTCTGATACAGGTTTGGATTCAGTCAAACTAATGTCATACTTTCACCGCAGGTTTGAAACTTATCAGGAAAGGATTACCACCACAAAGTCGATAGATTTATCTAGTTGGATTTGAAGATAATAAATCCAGACACAGACTGATTGAGAGGAACAGGTGATGACGCCGACTGTCTGGTTTTTAAAAGGAATATTGACCTTCTATAAAGTGATGTATTGGCTGAAAGCGAGTCGTGACGCAGCATGCTGATATTCTGGACTCCGTAGTGATTTTAAAAACTGGTAAATCGGAGTTCACTTGACCCCTTGGCTGCCAGTTGCCTTTTTGTTCTGCTTCAGACTCAGTTTGTATTCTGACGTCGTGCAACAGAAAACTCTTGTCCTCTTCAAAAGCCAGCTAAAGCCTTAAATCCCCGACTCTGGCCCCGAGTGTTTCCTCTGACAGAGCACTGCTCCGCTCACTGTTTCCTTCTCCTAACTGATTATCCTTCCTGCTAGGAAACAGATGGTGCAACTTTAACAACAATTGCATCATTGATTAGTAAAGTTAATGAGTTGGCAAAACTCCAGCTTTTATTTGTCTCATTAGTGCTGAAGTCCAGTATTCAGTAGACATCCTCAGTGCAGGAGGAGTTCAGGTTCGGCTCCAACACATTTGTGTCCATTTGAATGAACATTGTAAAGTTTGTATTTGAACAGCTGAGCATTATTTAAAGAGGTTATTGTTTTAACAGCAGTAATCCTCTAAAACTTTACTTCTAAAGCACTTTTATACACTAATTTACATTTATACAGTTAATCCAAGTAGACAGAAATTAATTGTGACTTTGTGTTTCTCTGCTCATTGTTTAATTTATTTATCAACAATTAACCAATTCCCTTAAAAATGAAGTGAGTATTAGGGGGATTCAGTGAAAGTTAAAGCTGCAAGCAGTGATAAACACAGACCACCGTTCAGGCCACAACTGTTATCAGACGTATAAAGTTTGGTGTTTGACGAAAGCTAAAAAAAGCGAAACTTTTCATCGTGAAGGTCTTTAGATGCTGCTGACCTAATCTGAAGTCAAGTTGAGGAATTATGTATGAGGAGGTTGATGAAGGACAACGCCTAAAAAAATAAAATAAAAAGACGCCTAAAATGACCATTAAGTTTAAAATTGCTGACTCTTTGGGTTTGGGGTATGGGTCTAAGAGGGTTTTTGAATGTTGGGGCAGGATACATGTGCCTACAGATTTTTGTGTGTGTACGTGAAATGTGCTTTGTTGAAGTATTTACAACAACTTGTTACACAAGCTTTCACCACCGCTGACGTGTGCAGTGTTTGGTGAGGTTTGGAGCACGTTTGGCACAAGGATAATTCCTTCAGTTACGATAGGGTCCTCGGAGTGGTTGCTAATAAACACAATAAAGCCTGCAGGTAATCGTTAAGCAAACAAAACTATTGCACAGCTACTTTAAAATCTGCCTTGATTCAGGTAATCTAGTGGAAACGGGTTCTTTAATATTCACTCAGGGTTCAGTTTCAGAACAATAAAATCCCTTTCAGTCAGAAAACAGAAGAATTCTGAAAAGGTCAGAGTTAGCAGCTGATAATATCCCATAAAGTAAGGTCTGCAGAGAGTTGAGGAAGCAGTGTGCAGCTCCTCTCCTCTCTTATGCCCTAAAGAACCGGCTGCATCACACTCTGATTGGCCGAGAGAGGATTTACTAAGCTGCTCTCAATCATTGATCAGGAGTCGGTCCCCACAGCACACAACAGGTGATCTGAATGATCCTCTAACCGGCTGAAATGAACTGGAAGCTGGACAGCAGGAACCAAAGAATGAGGGATAGATACAGTCGGACAAAATGAAATGAAGTCCTGTCCAATCAGAAGTTCTTTGTTAATGTGTGTCTGACTCATTATATCCTCCTCCATGTCGAGATCTGTGTGAGTGAGCAAATTAAAACAGTATTTGGTTCTTAGTTTTGTTATTAGCATCATGTTTGTAAGATATTAGCATGCTAACGTTAGCTCTGTTCTTACATTTTGACGTAGGGGTCAGAGAATCCGTTGACGTCCATGGCGGCCAGGTGAGCGCAGCGCCTCACGCCCACACAGAGACCTCCGCTGCGACGCCCTTCAGCTCCTCCTGCTCCTCCTCCGCGCTCTGCGTCTTTTTCCTCCGAACTGAGCGGAGGCAGAAACTGCAGCGAGAGAAGAAGACGACCTCGCTCCTCCAGACTGTGCAGCTGCTCGTTCTCCCACTGCGGACAAAGTCAGATCAATCAGATTGATTAGATCAGATCAGTTTGATTAGATAAGTTTAATTAATTAGCTTAGTCGGATTAGTTTAATCAAGAACAATTAGATTAGACCTTGATTATTTTAGACTCATTAGCTCAGTCAGATTAGTTTAGTATTGGTTTACTGATCATGTATTTATCAACCACAACAAATGTATTTGATCATTAATAGGCCGTATGCATGTAGTTAGCATTTCCACTGAGCTTCCACAGGTCTGAGTAACAGACTGAGTGTTTGATAAACCTGCTCAAACTAAATGTGCACCTACAGTAGGTTTATATGTATCTGAATCAGGGGCAGTACAATACAAGTGCATTCAAACTTTTCCAGGCCACTCGTCATTTTAATCAATTTCCAGGTGTTTCCACGCCTGGAAAACTAGTCTTTAAATGTCCAGGTTTTCCAGGATGAGTAGGAACTCCGCCAGAGGATGAATCCTGCTGACAATCCTCTGACTTCATCTGATGCCATCAACAGGTCCAAGTCCTCTAAAATAATCACTATAGTTTGATGTGAACATAGAATGCTAATATTAGCATGTAGCTAATATGCAGAACCTGAGGATGAACTCAATTACTTCCTCTTGCGCCGACATCTGGACAGGACGCCAACGTCACACACCTGATATCTCTCCTGATCTGACAGATTCATTTATAGATAGAATATGGACAGCGTCATGTTTAAGTTCACTGCTCAGTACCGACCCCACAGCTGCACAGATTCAAAACATAAAACAACAAACTCTATTATCAGAGGTTTTGGGTCCATTTTGGTGCATTTTATTTTTTCCTGTGCTAACATCAGGACAGGATTGTCTCTGGTGTCTTTAGCAGCGTTTGTGCTTCAGGCAGTTTAAAACATTCCAGCATTTCACATTCAGTGATCAGTGTCAGTCCCACAGGTGAGGACATCAAAACACTCTGCCAGCAGGTTTCTATCTGTGTGTGTGGACACTCGTTCTCTCTGGATGAATTACAAAACCAGGTTTTCAAAGATTGTTTCCTCCCACAAGAAGGACCACCGATCAGAGGATTCAGTTCAGAAGAGAGGGAGAGTCAGAGCGGGTTGACTAGAAAGTACCACAGTTAATTATTAATGATATTAATGCAGCCAGTGATAATTAATAATAAGCTTTGGGCTCTTTAAGTGCTGACAGAAAGTCTGTGTAAATAATGACGTCACACTAAATGCTAAATTCACCACGTTCATGGTTTTTGCATTCATTTGAAAGGCCTTTAAATAGCCAACCTAATCATTTTAAACATTTTACACAAATCTTAAATGAATAAAACAAACCGAAACGTCTTTCCTGCCAAATCCCAGTAAAAAAGGACAAAATCATTATAGGTTTGAAGTTTTTTTGGCTTTTTAATTAATGGCTTTCATTATGTCAGATTTTATGGGTGCTGCAGACTAATTCACATTGGTGCTTTTGAAGCGAGTAGAAATGGATTAAATCCTGAAACTGTGGATTCACTGTGTGTGCCAAACACTGGGCAATAAAAGACAATACAGTAGACTACTGTTTAATTCAACACTGTTAAGATGTAAAGAATGCACCGATTGTGTGAGTTCATGTCTGTAATGAACGGTCCCTTGTTTTGCTGATATTCAACAATAAAGAACACGTCAGTGATGTGTTGTCTGTGAACGATTGGAGTCAACTCGTGTCTGAGAGACTATTTATTTTGTCTTTATTGTTTTTAACGCATTAAAAATAAGCCTAATTCTATAACGTCATCATCATCATCCATCCAGCTTCTGTGTTACCTGTAAGTCCTGAGTGTACAGGTAGGACTCAAAGTGTCAGCCATGACTGGATAAAGACAGTCTTATATTTTTTTCATCTGAAAATAACCCAGCAGCCTGTGGGAGTTGAGCCTTTTCAGTCCAACTATAATCTCATTTTCTACTGAGGAGCTGCAAATTTAATTTCAGCCCAAACAGTTCCCACAAAGATCATGTGTGTAAAGCAGCGGTTTTCCGACCGTTCACTACAGTGGAAGTATGTGCGTATAATGAGTAAAATGAAGTTAAAGTATTAAGGTGTTGTACTATTATATATAATATCAGATTTTTCTGACTCGTGCACTAATGTGAAAGCAGGATTTTACTGTTGGAGTTGGTTGAGGACTTAAACTAATGATTATTTTCCATTGATTGATTGCTTTGTAAAAATTGTGAAAATACAAAAAAATATCGTCACAATTAGTTCGAAGTGACACCCTCACAACCAACAGTCCAAACCTCACAATTATTACAATTACATTCAAATTATTACAATCATTGCAAGGAAAAAGTGAAAATGTTCATGTTTATGAAGCTGAAAAATGAGTTCACTGATTAATGGTTTCAGCTGTATTTAAATAAACTGATGGTAGTTTCATTTATAACAACATCATATGTTGTTGTGTGTTCATTTATAAAGCTGTAGTAGATAAATGTAGTCAATAGTAGAATATTTCACACTGAGATGTGTTGGAGTAAAAGTAGAAAGACTCTAGAACAGCACAAGTACCTCGAGGTTATATGGACAAAATTTACTTGCCACTGCAAGTAGAGCACCAGAATCTCAGACCAGAAACACAATAAAACTCACTAAAACCGTCTTTGTTAGTCTTTCTAACGATTACCAACTCCACTAACAGTAGTAGTTTCTGCCACTGACAGACTCAGGTTGTTATTGTCAGTGTCTGACAGCATTATGGAAAGGATCCCTACAGAGATAGACCTTTAGTTTAACCACAAACAGCCGTAATATCACTATCACTCTCCACCAGACTCCAGAGACACAAACACTGATTTTACCTTCAGATCATCGTAACTTCATTCAAAGTGGACAGAAATAGAATAAAACTCATTAAAAGCGTCTCTGTTAGTGTTTCCAATAATCACCAACTCTGGTTTGGTGGAAATAAATCCTTAATTCACCGACGTAGATGATAAAAACAGCAGTTTCAGTCGGAGCAGACCGGCTACGATACAACACAGGCAGAGGGAGAGAGACACCATGTGACTCTGTGTCTGTATATAGAGAATATAATGTTAGCTGCTATATTAATGTCTTAAATCTCATATATGTATCTTATATCTGTATGTATAACCTTATTTAGTTACATTCCAGCACTGGCAGAAGCTCATTAAAACTCTTCCTACAGCTGGTCTTTGATTTGATCTTTGAGGGTGAGAAGATCGATGGTTTAATCCTCCATCTTTGTCTCTCCGCCTTTACTCTCTTCCTCCCCCCTTCTGCGATGTCCCTATTAGTGTTTCTCCTCCACTATCTCACCCCATCACCCCACAGATCCTCATTACAGACAACGCTCACAGTTTACCACCTGTGTCTCTCACTTTGATCAACGCACCCATCGTCACACTTTGACCTTCTGTTGCTTCCAAAAAGCACCCGAAGCCTTCAGCTTTGAACAAAAGAAGTAAAGGTGAAAATGTAATTTAGGTTATTTATATTAAAAGCTTCCTACAAATTCAGTTGGGCGTTCAGCTCCAGAGAGCCTGTTTCCCACCATCCTTCACATTAAACTGCAGCTAATAAAAGAAAAAAAAAAGGTCAGAAAAAAGGCAGATCGAAGGCTTCTAGCGGGAGTCAGTGCCGCTTGGCAGGATCTCTCTCCCGCCCACCTCCAATTGGTGGGAAAGGCACTTTGTAGATGAACCCTGCACTGGATGAGATTTCAGCTCAGTAACATTTACAAAGTCAGCCTCTCTGAAATGAAATAAGCCATCAGTCCAGCCCCAGATATCTGCCCCAATCCTAACTTCAATACTGCCGCGGAAAATGTCATCAGGCAGCGGGTTCGGGTTCCAGGTGAGCGGCTGACGGACAGCCGGCGCCGTGTTCAAGCTCTGTCCTCGTGTTTGAAGAGTAAAGGGTTAAACTCCATCCAGAGACGGATGACCTCGCAGGAAGGTCGGATTCTGCAAACAGAGGCGGCGGCTTCATTCTCCGTTCAGACTCAAGAGACGTTTCTACGTGTTGTTTACCTGACAGACAGCGTGAGATTGAGACGGCAGAATGTTTGTTTCCTGCCAGCAGCATGATAAAGTTCATTTACTCCAGTACTGTACTTTTGGGGTTCTTGTACTTAAATATGTCAATTTTTATTTAACTTTATACTTCCACTACATTTCAGACACATTTTGTACTTTTTGATCTGCTATACGTTAGTTAAATTTCTTCATTATTAAAGGTTCAATATGTAACATTGAGGAGGATCTATTGTCAGAAATGGAATATAATATTCAGATGTATGTTTTCATTAGTGTAGAATCACCTGAAAATAAAAATCAAATAAGAATGAGCGGGTCCTCTTCTACGGAGGCCGCCATGTTGAACCACCATGTTTCTACAGTAGCCCAGAACGGACAACCCAATCACTGGCTCTAGATACGGCCTTTTGTGTTTTGCGGCCACCGTTTGTTTCTCCTACACGTGTTGAACGGGATCAATATTCAGTGTGGTCAGTAACCTGAAGTCCTAATGAAACAGGAAGCTGTTTGCTCTTATTTATGTGTTTCCTGTAGCTACTGACGGACGTGTTGCAGAGATTGATTGCTCTTTACAATCTGTCAACAATCTGTAAACAATCTGTAAACAGCCCTATGAGCTAGCGTCATCTACCTTCCGGGTGCTAGTCTGACAGGGAATCCAGTACCAAAGTGGTTTGGCTCCTAGCATCCTTGAGTCAGTTAGGTTAGCTGACCGAGCTAACAGCCGTTATCAATCAATCTGTCCATCAGAAACTCAGTAAATGACCTCGGTACTGTAACGTTATTCCCTGCCGGTCTCAGAGGCTGTGTTTGATTCCGGTCTGGCTGCTGAGCCCGGTTCTGATGCCTGCTGACGGACAGATACAGTTAGCAGCAGTTTATGAGCGGTTAGCTACTTTAGCTAAAGCTATCTGTCCATCAGGAAACTCTATAAATCACAGAGAGTTGAAGCTGAGCAGCCGCAGGACGTCAGAGGGAAAACCAGGAAATATTTTCTCCATAAAATCTGATCCAGTTTCACCAAAATCACTGAATCCAGTTAGAAAGCTGAGCTTCTGTACAGTCATCAGTGAGGACAGAGCGGTCTGTACATCTATGTGCCCCCGAGTGCAGGAGGAGTCATTGACAACTTTTTATTGTTTTTCAAGAAACTCTATATCAAATATCTGAAAATGACTTTTTTGTCACTGTTGGTTCAAATACACACTTTAAAGTAAACTTGATTACTTTATGTAGTTTTTTATACAAATAAAGACAAGAAAAAGTATTGACAAGTTTAAACTGAATTTTCAAAATCCTAATTCTGATAATAATCCCATTTTTACTAAATGTAATTTACAATGTAAATGTAATCTTTTAATTAAACTGTTCAATGTAATCTGTTACTCCCAAAATTAAACATGTTCATCTATAGCTGCTAAAAAGTATTAAAACATTTGCAGTATAGATGGAGAAAGAGTGAAAATTGAAGACGTATCTGTCCTCTAATGAGCAGAGAAACACTCCAACAGACTGAGTTTGTTTTCAGGTTTGTGTTTTACAGCCGGCAGCTCTCAGATCAGTGAAGGTGAGTCATTAAGTAAAGCTCCTGTTTGTCACCACACTGAGGTCAATTGGTTCAAAACACCAGAGGGATATCTGCCACAATAAAACACCTCCCCTGCCTCCGTCTTTGTTAAAACACCTGTACGACTGCTGAGGTAATGGCAGGCGGCTAAATGAGCTCACATCGGTTTAAAAACCACAGCAGCGCCGACAGAGCAGCCCGAGGATTATCTCCGCCTGCGTCATACGAACCACGGGAATCTAAACAAATCTATAAAAGTGTCTAATTGGACCCTGAAGTCTTTTATTCTTCAAACTATTGACAGAATCAGCTGATGGGACATGTTGCTAATAAAAGACAGAGACAGTCCAAACACCTGGGACAGGTTCTCTGCAGGTGACGGTACCGCTGTGCAGCACCTGGTGGGGGGGCGTTGCTGTGGAAACACATTTTTGTTTTGTTTCAAAAAAGTCAGAAACAGACGACAAACAGAGAATATGAATACAGGTTGTTCTTTCAAACCACGAGTGTCAGGACCAAGAAGTCCAAACCGAAGACTTACAAGTCCCAAGTCCGGACCAACAAGTCCCAAATCAAAACCAAGTCCCACCTCAAGACCTAAATCAAGACCGTGAACCAAGTAGAGACCAAAAAGTCCCAGATCAAGACCAAAACCAAGACCAATGAGACCAAACAACTCACTAATGTTTTATCTCTTGAGCATCAAACGGACTTTGAGCAATTTGTTTCTCACTAATTTTTTAAAAAACGAAAAAAACGAAATGTTTTAGATCAGAAATTAAGAGAAAATGTTTTGAATGAATTTGCTTTCATAAGCTACAAATGATCCAGTGGGCAGGAATAAACACATGCAGGTCAGTTATCCGTCCCTGTGGACGTGTTGAGGTGTAGTTTGGTAAATGGATTTGACTGACTAATAATAGAACATCCAATCTCATCCTGACGTTCCGAGAGACGAACACGAGGCCTCCCTGTCGCGGTGAGATTGTCTAACCTGCAGTTCAGAGACTCCCAGAGGTCTTTAAGAGGTCTAGCAGTCGTCTAGAAAAATGAGAAGTAGTTTCATCTCCTAACAGTTTAATTTACTGGAAATGATCCCAGTTAGAGGGAGCATAATAAGGACTAATTCAGATAATAGGTTTCACTCCACTCTGCCACTGTTATCTTCCCACATGGAGCGGAGGAAGTCTGAACTGATGACAACAGAAGCTCCTTCTGAGGATCTCCGGGACTAAAAGAAATCTAAAAATACTCTGTGCGTCTCTTTAGGGTCCACTTTGATCCACTTCAGTTACACATTGCTCACGTTTCTCTCTGAGATAAATGAACCTTTAAATACATCATTTAGGGAAATCATCTTATGCTCTCTCTTTCTGAGAAGTCTGTGTGTTCAGTAATGAGCTGGAAAGAGGATGTGTTAGCTTAGCTTAGCATAAAGACCGGAAGCAAAGGGAAACAGCTAGCCGGTCCAGAGCTCACAAATACATCTACCAACACCTGTAAAGATGTTACAGATCAAACTGTAACATTAAACAGTGTATAACTCTAGAGCTATGTTCTATATGTAGCTGATTCAATCAATAATCTATAATCACTGAACAGCTGGACGTGTTGTTGTTTGTCAGTTTATAGAAGTAACACTTAAATTAGACTCCTTCCCTAATAACAAATGAACTAAGATGAACACAATGTCAAGTATAAAACAACATAGCAGTCTCGTTATGGAGCTATAGCTCCAACCTGACAAACAGTACACACATCTGCTATTAAACCATAACATCAGCTAGCTACATACAGCAAGCAGAATACGGAATATGCTAACTGTTTGTAGCTCTGTTGGGTATAAACTAATGTAACGTTTATGCTAGCTGTTTTCTGGCTACAGCTGGATAGAAGTTTCCCTCTACTCCCAGTTTTACTGCTAAGCTAAGCTAGCTAAGATATCCAGATGTCCTTTGCAGTATCGGAGAAACAATGATTTTTAAGGCGGAACTGCTTTAATCAGAGGGTCTGTTTGTTTTGGAGATGACGCTAGCTGTTTCCCCCTGCTTCCAGTCTTTATGCTAAGCTATGCTAACCCCATTGTGACTCCATGATACCCATCTGAATGTCTCACTCTGAGAAAGAAAGATAAAAGTGTGTTCTCTAAAACTATTCCTCAAACTGAAGCTAAAGCTCTGAGGACTTGTCCTACTTTTGATAGTTGAAGCTGTAAAACAAAGAAAAACAAATCAGGAGCTCGAGGAAACATATAAATCATATTCAGATCAGATTTTATATGATTAAACTTCAGATGATCGTCTTTGATCCTATCCACACACACACAAACATACACAAAATGGCCTCCAGGCATCAATTAAAGTACGAAGTTTAACATGAAACACTAACCGGGTCCAAACAGGCCTGTAGCGTCAACCCTGATGAATATTTTATGGCTCAATTTACCTGCGACTCAGAAACCGTTTCAACATTGACTGTTTGTGCTGGAGGTATTCGGCCACACTAGAAACTGTTGAATGGACAAACTGAAGCATATCTGATTACTTCTCCAAATAAAATGGCTTCTTTTCTGTTATTTGAACCCTGAGCTCAGTGAGTTTCCACCTAATCCCTCCTAGAAATGGAAAAACCCCATCTGTGGGACACTTCAAGGACCTTAAATCCTCCAGGCAGGTGTATAAGGGTGCTGGACTGAGCTGTGATGGCACCTTGAAGTCTTCCAGGGCAATTTCACCAACTGTATTTTCACAGTTTTTCTCACAAATATATACAAAGATTACGTCCACTTGCATAACCTGTGATGTAGACACAGCGGGTCCAAAAATATGTGGGTCTGGTGTCGGTTGCTTCGTGGTGTTGGCTGATGGGTGATTTGTAAATGGCGAGCTAGTTAGTAGCATGGAGCTAACGGTCCAAATAAAATATAGGAACATTGCAGATAGTAACGTTATTCTTGATATTGTCAGTTATTTTACAGCGTTCAGTGTTTGTCGTGTTGGCCGACGGCCAGGATGACACAACAGGACGCTGACTGCAGTTCACTGAACGGCCACTGGTGGCACTGTTAGCTACAGTTTAATCTTTAACCACTGAACTCCTCTCCTTCCACTGCAGTGTTTTATACTAACTTAATTTTGTCATTTATTTGTGATATTTAGGGTCTCAATACACTTTGTTGTTAGGATTTTTTTAAATTAAATCTATTCAGTTATACAGAAATGAAAACCTACCCATAAATATTATATTCCATTTCTGAGAATAAATCCTCCTAAACGTTAGACATTGGACCATTAAGCCATTGTAATATATTCTTGTTTCAGTCACTTTAGTGTCATTTTTATGCTTTTCCGAAACATTTAAAATCCCAAATGATGCATTCTTGTAGGTTTTCTGCATCCTTTTACTCTCTCTGCACTTCAGCCAGACAGACTCTGTATGTGTGAAGATCTCCACAAGCCTTTAAAATAAAAGTTTGAAGCTACGTGACGCGACTTTATATTCTCAGTCTGAACTGTGAGCGCAGCAGGGGAGAAGAGTCCCTGTTCAAAATGTTTACTTATCTCCAAACTGAAAAAGTCCTCCTGTTTGTCATTCTCTGCTCCCTGCAGACCATCTCATCTGCTTTGGGCTGAAACTCTTCTTCATCATCAGTCACTCCTTCTCTGTTCACACAGACTGAATCGCTTTGTCCTCCAGCTGTCACTCACCGCTCCTCTGATGAGTTATCATTTATCCGGATGTCTCTCTGGTCCGGATTCATGCTGTCCGACCTCACTATCGATAGCATCAGTTTCTTTTATGTGAGAAAGCTCCAGCAGTGGGTTCAGATCTGTTCTCTCAATAAACTCAGGTTCATCTGCACAGTAACTATATGGTTTGTTATGTTTCAGATTAAGATTTTGCTCATCAGTTTCAGCTCTTAAAGAACCAAAACTATGTTGACAGCATATTCAGGATGATTTGTGTTTCACATTCAGGCGAACTCTTACCAACGTTAACGAAACGATTCCTCGAGTTACTCGGGGAACTCAATTACTAAAAATCATCGATGCAGTTTCTAATAACTAGTGTCGAAGAGAAGAGACAGACGAGAAAAGTACAGAACATGTCCAAAGTTTGTGATCATTTAAAGCAGAAACTAAATGAAAACTTTGTCTGTTAACACAACAGCACAATGTTAGTGCTTCACTGTGAAAAGCTAGTTAGCAGCTAAAGTCTTGTTTATCTGTGGATAAAATCAGAGCTGATTGCGTGCAACTTCCAGGTCGAGAGCTCCAAAATGTTTTACCTCCAATTTAAAATATTTTACATTACACATAACACTTTTTTTAATTTTAACTCCTTGAAATTCAACCTTTTACATTCATATAATCAACATAAGATTTCTGAATTTACTCAAAAAGTGAAAAAACAAACGATAAAAACACTCAAAACAAGAATGCTGTTTAAACAAATCTATTCATTTCAAAATAAAACTAATATTTAGACGAAAAATAAAAAATGTATAATAGGAATCCGACCTGACTTTGATAACATGGACCACATCTGGATTACAGAGACCACATTAGGTCTCAGCTGCTGGGTGACATTGTGTGGCCTGTCCCTGAATTACCACGCCACCTTATTTCACCGTCATGGGATGTGCACGGGCAAAATCACATTACTGCCACTGTGCCTGAGAAAAATCAAATTAATGACCTTCCCTGGGTGCACTACAGCTGGAGAGGCATCACAACAGGAAGTCTTTGGTTTAAACCTGGCTCAGGTCTCGGCCTGTGGAGGTTCACACTGATCAATAATACGGTGCATGTCACACTGTGAGAGATTAATGAAATATTGATTTGGATGTGTATCAGACTGCACATATAGTTCTGCACTGTGGTGGAGGAAGCTCTCAGATCTTTTACTTGTGTAGAAATACTCTGGTAAAAATAAAAGTACTTAAGTATTGGCATCAAAACACACTTAAAGTATCTGTTGCATTTACTAAAGGGAGTGGGAATTTGGGAAATATAGTATAAGATTTACTGATACTTGTGTTTCAAACTGGATGATGTCTAAGGTAATCACGGCAAGTCTTTGTCTGTGTCTGTTGGAAAAGCTATATACGTAATGAGCTGTACCAGACTGCATCGTAACGCATTGAATCGCACCGAATTGTTCCATATTAAAATGCATCGTCCCTGAATCGGTCTCGACAGTCTAGTGACTGTTGACTGTAACTAATGCCTTGTAAGTCATTTTGTTCAAAGAAAGATAAAGTCTACCCATCGACAAACCAAACACTGACTCTAGTTTGCAAGTTTCTCCAGCACGCTTGTAATTGGAGGGGGAGTTCAGGGCGATGCAACCAGCAGCTACACTGCTACATGCCACTAATTCCTACACACTGGGCCTTCAAATTAAAGTATATTGTTGACCCCACCTCCCCCAATGTTGTTAGGAGATCTGCGCCCTTGTCACGACAGTTAACAGTGTTTATGGACACTTTCTAACTGTGGGGAACACGTAACCAGTACTTTTCTCCAAACATCTATTTTTTAGTCATTGAAGTGAACATTTTGACCAAGTAGCCTACCAGCACCATCTGTCACTCAAGCTGCTTTCCTGTCAGACCAGCTGCTTGTTTCACTGCAAGAGGAACACTTTAAGAAAACGAGGAAAAGATCTGGATGAAGCTTTTTGTCTGTACATTTCTGTACAGTAGAGAAATCCAGAGGTGAACAACATTCATAGCTGAGTGTGAAATAACATTTATGCTATATTCACCCTTATCCTTAAATAATTACTAATTACTTATATATATATATATATATATATATATATATTATAATTACTAATAGCTACTTTTGAATGTTTCTGAACAGATTATGGTCTGTTTTATGGCTTCACGAACATTGATGTAGATTTAGTTTCAGAGTCATTATATGAAAATATAATAAAAATCTAAAACTTAATTTTAAATTTATAATTTTGTTTCCATTTGGATCACAGATTTTATTTTCTATTAAAAATTACCTTAAATAGCTGAAGTGCTGCCGTTCACCACGGTGCTAGTCTTAAACCTGAGCTGATCTCTCTGGTCTCATTTATAAATATGTTCTTAGATTTATACTTGAACTTAAGGTCATTTCTGATGGTATGCTTACGCTTGATTTATAAAACATACTGAGCACTGTTCCTTCGTGATGTCCCCTAACATTATTCTAGCACAAATGAGGGTTTTGTCAGGCCTGCCAGGCAACAGATGGTGAATTAACAGTGTTATGAGTTGGTGTTTAATTTGGCGTGTATCTGATCCACCAACCAGCAGAGACAAAATATAAAGTTTTACAGAGTATAGTTCATCTTTATTTTATTTTATTTTTATTATTACATTGGTGCCGAATTAGAAAGAAAGAAGACCATCGACATGGGACTTAAGCTTGTGTTTCTAGAGTTACGTGTTGTTACGGACATGTTAGGAATTGTTAAAATTGTATATTTCTTAAAGGGAGTTCGGTAAGTGGGTGTCCTTTGTGTGCTGGTTACTCACTGCTGAAGGTACATAACACAGTGAAAAACTAATATTTTATAAATAATGGAGAAATAAACTGAACTTTAGAGTCAATAATCAGCTTTATTGACCACAATTGAAGGTTCTATATTGCAGGAATTGGCACTTTCAGGTGTTTATTGAATGAAAATTGGCCAGGCATAATCTTGCACTTCCACTTTTCACTATACCTAGGTCGCAGGCCTATCACAGGCTGCAATACCCCTACACAAGAGAGAAGATCATGTCCAACAAAGGTTTTATAAACTACTTCTACGTAAATCCAATCAACATCAAATTTCTAAGATTTTTAGAAAAGATATTTGTAAAAAGACTGGATAATTTTGGCGGAAAATGTATTAAGTGAGCAACAACATGGATTTCGAGCCAATAGATCAACCACACAGGCTATAATGGAACTGGTTGAAAAAATGTCTTCATCAATAGATAACATAGAGTATACAGTGGGGGTATTTATCGACCTCAAAAAAGCTTTCGATACAATAGATCACAAGATATTAATGAGTAAGCTGGAAAACTATGGCATTGGAGGTGTAGCATATTCCTGGCTGAAGAGCTATCTGGATAACCGGTACCAGTATGTAAATGTTAACACTGAAAATTCAGAGCTTCAAAAGGTCACCTGTGGGGTACCCCAAGGGTCAGTCCTTGGACCCAAACTTTTCAATCTCTATCTAAATGATATTTGCAGAGCATCAGAGCTGCTACATTTTGTTATTTTTGCTGATGACACTAATTTGTTTTGTTCACATAAAGTTCTGAATGAGCTTTTGGATATAGTCGAAAGTGAATTGTATAATTTGAAAAAATGGTTTGATGTGAACAAACTGTTACTGAATTTAAGTAAGACAAAATTCATAGTGTTTGGAAATAAAAAAAATAAACAATGAGGTTAAACTCAGGATTAACAAAGTAGAAATAGAGAGAGTGTATGAAAACAAATTCCTGGGTGTAATGATAGACCATAAATTAAACTGGAAACCCACATAAACTACATTAAATCTAAAATATCTAAATCTATTGCAATACTCCATAAAACTAAGGACATCTTGGACCATAAATCATTATTAATTTTGTATTCCTCACTCATTCTTCCTTACATTACATACTGTATAGAGATATGTGGAAATACTTACAAAACTAATACAAATTGCATTTTTTTGTTGCAAAAAAGAGCTATAAGACCGTTTAACAAGGTTGAATATACACACCCCACCAATATGTTATTCATGCACTCTCAAAATTTGAAGTTTAAGGATTTGGTTAACTTTAAAACATTACAGTTAATGTATAGAGCACATTGTAAAACACTTCCAGACTGTATCCAAGGGTTATTCACAAAGAGGACAAGCACTTATCCACTGAGGGGAAATTTCATTTTTGAAAGGAAATGGGCAAGAACTAATAGGAAAAGTAGATGTGTGTCAGTAGTGAAGTTATGGAATGATTGTGACATTGAATTGAAAGAAAGTAAAAATATGGGTTCATTTAAGAAATTATTTAAAACTAAAACAGAAAGTTATGTAAGAAGTGAATGTGGGGATTTGTGAATTTGTGAATTTTTGAAATCAGGTATCTGGATAATAATGTTTTTAGTTTGTTATGAGAACTAAAATTGTTAATTTATTTTACTTTGTCATGTTGAAAAGTCATTGCTATTGATGTAAGTTTTTTAATATTTATTCATGTTTTAAAAAAGGACAAAATAAGCTTAAGCTTCAGTCTACACCTTTTTTTCGGTCAAAGAAAACAAAAGTGAATAATATAGAAAATAAATAATTTGTAAGATAAACATATAGGGCTGAGGAAAGAATGATGATATATTAATTGTTTTGCTTATATGTATTATTACCTTTTTCTCTTATCTTTGTTGTTTCTTTTGTTTTGTTTGTATGAACATCTGTTCAAGAAATTATTCATGGAAATTATTGTGAATTAATTTTTTAAATGATCGGAAAAATAAAACTTACCTAACTTAACCTAACCTAACATTGATCTTAAGTCTGTGTTATAAATCAGGCCCCTGGTGCGTAGATTGGATGTTGTAGGACAATGAACTAGAATATATAATTGGAATCACTTCCACTGACCACTCGAGGGAAAGCTTGAACTGGCTCCTCATGTGAAGTGTCCTCTCAGCACACAATGCTGCTGAAACAAGAACCACGAGTGCCACTTAACTAACTCTTATGGGTTTAAACTTCACAGGATCCAGAGACATTGAGTCCACTTATCATCAGATATCATTTAAAAGAGGTTTCTCTGCTCGGCATGCAGATTGTATTTCCTCTAACTTAATGTATTAATTGGCCTGACTGAAACGGTGGCACACATATTCTGACTCAGATGAAAAAAATAAATATGTATGGAAAAACAACAGCAAGAGGCCAATTAAAATATCAATTCTTCCAGCCTTTCTTGGTCTCTAATCATTCATTAGCATAAAAGATAATCCTTTCTGACTTCGTCTCAGACTGCAGGTCACATTCAGTTTCTGCTCAATACACAGAAGAAGTGGATTCTCCTCATTCATTAATTCATGATTCATGCAGTGGAGATTTATTTGCCACAGCAACGGTCCTAAAAATTGTTCTCACATCTGTTCGAAATTTGACAGACCTTCATCACAGCAAACATATTTCAGCTGCAACCAACAACATTAATAATGAGGTGCAACTTGTTGTAACAAAAACACTGATAATGAGATGTATCTATGCGTATTATTGCAGAGGTGTAATTAGTAACATTACTAACGAGGTGTAACTGATAAGATTAACAATGAGATAACTCGTGTTATTAATAATGATTTGCAAACAGCAACATTAAACGTGCTGTACACGACTTTCAGAGACGTCGCACTAGAGCGGCAGCATCTCAGACCTGCCAGACTCCATTGACAAAAACACAAATTTAACCTCCCAGTTCGTAAACACATTTCATTAAAACTCGGCAGAAACCATTTTTGTTAGTCGTTCCAACAACTATAACCAACTCTGGTTGAAATAAACCCTTAACCCCAAACGGCTGCTATGGCTATACTTCAAAATCCGTCCACTAACAGTAGTCGTTGTTTGTTCCACTAACAGTAGTCGTTGTTTGTTCCACTAACAGTAGTTGTTGTTTGTTCCACTAACAGTAGTCATGGTTTGTTCCACTAACATTAGTTATTTGTTCCACTAACAGTAGTTGTTTGTCCCACTAACATTAGTTATTTGTTCCACTAACAGTAGTCGTTGTTTGTTCCACTAACATTAGTTATTTGTTCCACTAACAGTAGTTGTTTGTTCCACTAACATTAGTTATTTGTTCCACTAACAGTAGTTGTTTGTTCCACTAACATTAGTTATTTGTTCCACTAACAGTAGTTGTTTGTTCCACTAACAGTAGTCGTTGTTTGTTCCACTAACAGTAGTAGTTGTTTGTTCCACTAACAGTAGTAGTTTCTGCCACTGACAGACTCAGGTTGTTATTGTCAGTGTCTGACAGCATTATGGAAAGGATCCCTACAGAGATAGACCTTTAGTTTAACCACAAACAGCCGTAATATCACTATCACTCTCCACCAGACTCCAGAGACAAAAACACTCATTTTACCCTCAGATCATTGTAAAACAAACTTAATTCAGACTTTGTCTGTACTTAGATATGCTATGTGTCTAAAATACAACTACATTTTGAAGATGGTTAAAATATACGTAAGTATAGTAAGCAAGTAAATATTTTACTGCAGCATTAGTCTGCAAAATTACATTTATATCTAATGACAGCAGCTCAACGTGTTTAAAACAACTGATTCATTGAATATTTACCTCACTAATGTTCTAAACTCAGCCAGTAAGAATGAGGATATTTCAGTATATGAATATATTCAGCCGTTACATAAAAATAATGCATCATTTCTAATAAATTCGAAAGTCAGTCCAGTGGTTGTCAAACCTCAACCTGACCTCTCGGATCCATAAATCTTTAAAGAAGCTCTCTTACCAGCGAGGAGCAGAGTGCCGTGTAATCACAGTTTGTCTGTCACTCTCATGAGCAAGAAACTTGTTGATTTAGGTAGCCCCCATGACCTTTCGTCAGGTGTCACCACATCAGAGCGGTCAGTGCTGAATGTGAAAGTGACAGCGAACTCGGTGACCTGCACTTATAGACAGATTGATGGATGGAGTCCTACCTCTCTTAGGTAGCAGGATATTCCTCGAAGGGCTACACCCATGGCAGTAGGAGAGGGGAGCTGGGTGAGGAAACACAAAGAGAAAGAGCAGTTACAGTGACGAGGCTTCTTTCCTGTATTTCTGTTCAAAGAGTCAAACTGCTACAGAAAACAACAACTACAAAACTTCTTTACAGTCTGGAACGCAGACAAAGGCTCTGATCTGAACTACATTAGCATTTAAACCATCGGTGCACCAATGACTGCTGCAGCTTATGGCTGAATTTAGTGTTCAGAGTCGCTTCAAACCCTTACAAAACAAATTCTGTTATTTTACACATTATATCCTGAGAGAGGAGAGGAAACACCAGAGGAAACAAGATGAGAGAGGAAACAGGACAGGGAAGAAGAAAGGAAGTAGGAGAGGAAACAAAAGAGGGCACAAAAAAGGAGAGAGGAAACAGAACAGAACATAGAAAAAAGAGGGGGAACAGGAGAGGGAAGAAGACAAGAAATAGGAAAGGAAACAAAAAGATAGAGGAAACAGGAGAAAAAAGATGAAACGAGAGGGAAGAAGATGAGAGTGGAAACTAGAGAACAAACAGGAGGATGACAATCCACCTAGTAGTAGAGATGTTTCAGTGTGGACCGAAGTTGTGGCCGACCATCCATCACTTGAAGGATCAGTGCAGTTTATTTCCTCAGAGGTTGAGTTAATGCAATACTGTGTGTGTGTGTGTGTGTGTTACCGGTGGTGGATGCTCCAGGCAGGTGTGGAAATGTTTGGTCTGGTCGGGTTTCACACGTTTCAGAGGCACCCGGGACTCTCCAATTAACTCATTATGAGTCAGCTTGTCCTCGTCACACACAGTCAACCTGCACAGGAAACAGGAAACAGGAGAGGAAACAGGAGAAAAGAGAGGAAACAAGGAAATATTTTAAGTGAAATTTGTTTATTAAAAATATAAAACCTTTAGTTTCCTCTGTGTGTATATGTGCGTGTCTATAGAAAACATCCATAAGAGCTGCCTGGGCCTGAGAGATTTCCTGAATCACTACTGAAGACCCGAGCTGGATGTTTGACCTCAGTATAAACAGAGAAGATGAGGAAGACACTTCCTCTGGGATTTCCACACTGAATCAGTCTTTTCCTCCCGACATGGTAAAGCCTTTGTCAGCGGGCGGTGGAGGAAATCCTCCCGCTGACGAGTTCTCATCACAAAAAGGTCGCTGATGTGATGAAGATCAAACTGCAGAAGCTGTCGTTCTCACAGTGAAATGTCAGATTCTGTTCAGGACGTTGGATCAAAGAACAGCACTCACATATGGCACCAACAGTTCTTCTCCTGAACCTGGTCTTTATATTCGCTACCATGCTTGTGTTTAATTGGTTCATTAGGGCTTAAAAAGAGCTATATGGAAACAGTTCTTTAGCAATCAGTCGGTCTCTTCTTACCCTTTATAGAAAGTATGGACATGTTTGTAAAGTGGGAACATTTTTAGAAAGCGAGGACTTGGTGTGAGGGTTAAGGTTAGAATATGTTTAGGGTTTGCGTCCTCACAAGTACAGAGGTCTGTGTGTTTGAGTGTGGTCAGTTTGGGTTTCTGTCAGGTGAGTTTGAAGCTGTCTGTCTCCACCTGTCCCCTACCTACCACCGTCCCTGCTGTCGGCTGAACTGACGAGGTTGAACACGAGAAAACAAAACTAAACAACAGAGTCGTTTCTGCTTTTCAATAAACCGACTCAGGTCCAAGAGGAGGCAGCTCTGTTCTGTGTGTGGAGCCAATAACAGCGCCGTGGTTCACCAGAGACAGACTATTAAAACAGTCACAACACAGTCAGGAGCTCCGGATTAAAGCAAACACAAACAGCATATTAAATGTGGAGGTAAACAATGTGGAGACACTGACGGGGAAAGGTCGAGAGACGGAGAGAACAAAGAACGACAGAGTGTCACCAACAGCTGGCAGAAAATGTACTGTATACATTTAAATACATTATATCACAGACAATGTATTCACATGAAGCCCTGCAAAGACTGACGGAAAGAAGAGTGTTCACTGACAGACTGACCTCTGGCATCCATCCAGAAACTAGTTTTATCATTTATGAACTGGATCAGAATGAAATCGAGTCGTTTGAGGCAAATTTATTTAAAGGTTAGCAGTGTGCTGAGCTCCAGTTTCTCTCCACATAAAGTTTTCTATGAACCTTAAAGCCAAACTGAAGATAACATTAATATGAGTTTGACTGATTATATAAAAATGTAACACTAACATTACATAGCTAGTAAACAGAGAATGAATGGTTGAGATGGATAACTAATTATGAACTTACTGTATTTCAGCTATCAGTCAGTTATAAACTGTTACATATACATATACACTGTCTTACTGCATATAGTTAATATATTTTCATTACAGTTTTTATATTTTCTATTATATCTTTATAATATTTTAATTTTTCAATTGTTCAAATAGTAAAGAAGAAATTGATAAATTGTTAGAATTGTTAGCTAAAAGTATTACAAAAATTCATGAAGGACCTAAAGTAATGGTTAAAATAGTGTAGATTGCTTTAAGTAATAAACAGTTGGAATAGTTAGCTAGAAGTTTTTGCAAAAATGGTGAAATAAATGGCTGAAATGTCCAGTTTCTACCATATCAAGTGGCAGTCGTGCAAATGTAAAAAGTGAAACAAACTGACCTAAACTTTTACAGTTAAATTGTATGAAATAATATGTCCTGTTGCCAAGTTGTATCTTCAGTTCGTCCTATTCACTGGAGCAATGTTTCCACGTGTTGGACGGTTCTGACCTCCACACCGTCTGTTAATTCCTGATAATGGACTCGTCTGTATTATCCGTTACATATATTACAGAGACAGACGTTTTTCTCTTTATATTATCCTCCGTAGACTGTAAGAGGTTGTGACCAGTCACCATAGAGGTTGACGTGAGTCTCCTAGCAACAACCGCTCTCAGTTGTCAGTCAGTCATTGCCATGGAAACGCTCATCCTGAAGCTTAAGGCTTTTTCCTCAAACATGTCCATTAACTGTTTTAGGCAGCATTGTTATAGTTCCTATTTCCCTACACAATAAATGGGGGATTCAGATTTCAGTTTGCTTTTACCAGAAGTGTCAAACAGCTCTTCATCTTCACTGTCATGGTCCAAAACTGGTTCTCACTGAGACAGAAATACAAGCACTCTCACACACACTCGGCCCTCGGGATCAACCGCAAAATGTATTTTTCTCACTTTTGTTTTGAAGCTGAAGAGGAGAGAAAAAGTGAAGTCCCAGAGGAACCTGGAACCTGAATGTTGGCACAAAGGTCTGAGGAGGCAGTGAAGCTCAACGCGGGGCAACCCTGCCTCTCACATTCGCTGTAGATATCATTAATTAGCTTTATCAGACTTGTTTTGAAGGGAAGATAATTGCTGCCTGGATTACGTCCACTGTTTCTGTCTGACCCAGGAAGTGAGTTGTTCTTATGACGGCACTGTAAAAGTAAGGGGAGGCTGTAGGGAGGTTTTCAATGTTACATTAGGTCATTTTGTTGTGAAGTGTAAATCGTTCGAGAGCCAGTATTGAAGTCAAGTTATTGGTAACAAAACATTTTTATGATATCTTGCCGTAGTGTTTCATAAGCATTGCAGAGAATATGTAGTGGGTCTATTTTTGATAGAAGTTGCACAGAGCAAATCAAACTGACAGAAAGTCAGACACAGAAACGGCACAGAGATTCAAAATAAAACACCCTGCACAGACCCCCGACTGTAAAAACAGAAACTTTTTAACTACATTGTCTATTTACCCATCAGTAGAAACAAAATTGACCAAATAAACTAAATCTGAGCAAGTTAATAAAACCCTCTGGGCGAGGAAAGGAGCGCAGGTATAGAAACATAGATACTGCGATCCATTTGTATGTCAGATCCGCTAGGTAACAATACTGAGAGATCAAGACTTCACTACAACATTGACCTTAACTCACAGAATTCTGAACCGATTTTCATGGAGATTTGTTTGTTTTAAAGGTGAAAAATTTAACCTGATACTGGTTGGAATTATTTCAGTCACTAATAATCAGCTTGGTGACAAAACATAAACCTGCTGAATAGCCACAACTTCCACTGGGACATCCAGACTCTAATCTATGAACAGGCAACATGGAGCGTTTATCAGTTTCTCTAAATATGTATATTTATATTATATTGTTATAAAGCTGCCTGGTTGCTGGATTTTGTGAAATGTGAAATTTGTCTACGGGATAAATATAATTGAACAGTTTTTGTTGCCAGTTTCCTGTTAGACAGTAATTTGTACCATCTGTTGATATATATGCACCAGCTCACACACACTGGTGAACATGTCTTCGCTGTTTTCATTGTGTATTTTGGTCAAAGTGCTGCTCTGACTAGCAGTGGCTGTTTTTTGGTTATTAGTGCCTGTTTTAAATATTTTTTAAATTAGCTGGAATCTCTATGCCATTTCTGTGTCTGATTACCTGCCAGCTCGATCTGCAAAAAATAGAAGGCTACCTCGGGTCCGACAACAATCTAGCTTACAATCAACACAAAGTTCACTCAGTTGTCTCTGCTTTTACTCCATTGGTGTCCGAATTTGGTACTGAATGTCAAGCCTTTTTTTTTGATACTTGGTGGTGTGAAATTTGGGTAGTGCCATAAAAGTATCCCCAATCAATATGAAACATACTGCTGGTGGAATCATAAGTGTCTAGAACGGCAGCAATCAGCTCTCATTTATTTACAACTGTGAGCAACAAACATTTGTGAAACCTGATGCAATCTGCATGTAAGCAGTGCTCGCTGTACTGATCCCCGTACCATTGTCTAGGTTCTAAGAGCAGCATTCAGCTCAGAAGTGACAATGAGCCTCATTCATTCATTCATGTTTTCCTCAATGTTTTAAATAATTTTCTCTGTTAAAATTTTTCATAAAAAGAAGAAAAAAGAAACTGGTTAAGAAAAAGCCATATCAAAGCAAGTAAGATAGATAAAAGTAAAGTCTAAGAAGAGATGAATACTGATACATTCACAGCCCGTCAGCTTTAATGACAAGTTGAGATTTAGGAACCATTACTGGGTCTCTGCCAGAGGATCTCCAGCAGCCATCAGGCTCATCAGGAGTCACAGATACAGACAGGAGTTCCACCATTCAATACTTTAATAACAACAAACTTTTAAAAATCAATCACAACCTCACAGGTAACCAGTGAAGTACAGATCGATGTGATATTCTCTCAGAACGAGTTAAAAGCCTGACAGCAGAGTTTTGTATCAGCTGCAGTCTTTGGATGTTTCACCTGCTGACATCAGAATAAAGTGGAGGAGATGAAAACATGAGTGAGCTTTTCTAGATCTGCAGATGAAAGGAACAACCTGATCTTGCTTCAGTGTCACAGTTGGATGAAGGACTGCAGCACTTTAGTGACCTCATCATCAAAGAACTCAAATAACACACCCAGGTTACTGCCTTTATTTTAACATTATTAGATAAGACACCCAGAAGAGAAGAGAGATTGTTAATGCTCCTGCTGCTGAAGGTTCATTCAAATTATTTCTGATTTGGAGTTATTTTTAGACATGCAAATCTTAATTTCAACAAGGCAGGACTTAATACAGGATTAATTGGTGGTATCAAGCTTTATTGGGACATACCGTGGTGTATCATCTGCATAGTAATTAAAATCAATATTATGCCTACGCATCATTTGCCCCAAAAGATAGCATGTACAGACGAGATAAATTAAAGGAAAAACCTGAATGAATGAGTGGAGAAACATTACAAATGACTAAATTGTCTGTCAATGAGAAGAGTCTTAGTCGACGCCCCCCCCCCAATGTTAACTCCGTTCAGGAGCTTATCACTTGGATGGAAGTATGAGGGACTGTTGCAAGATGGACCTTTTCTCTTGTAACACAGCACTGCTTGGTCCAAACACTGAGCTGAAGACAAAGAGAATTAAAATGTATGTCACTATTGGTGACCTTGAACAGAGATGTGTATCAGACTGAGATTTATAAAAAAAAGTGATTGATAATAAAAGAAATGAAATAATTAAGTAAAGAGTCTGAATACGTCTTCCACTGCTGGATTTCAGGTGGACGATGCCTTTAAAGGAGTCAGTCTGAAAGGTCTCAGATCCACTTCAGGACAAACTGTTACTGATTATTATCCTTCACAGCGACCGTTATACAGACGATGCTGCTTGGCCAGTGTTGCACACTCTTTCTTACATTACCCTTAGAGGTTTGTTCACAATTACACGCTGGCTTTGCTACATGTTTAGTTTAGATTAAATGTTTGCTCCCGGACTTCAGTAATTAAAGGCTTTCCGCTCTGTTATTTCACACTTCTTTCGATTACGGACACGCTCCTCCGGTTGCACCCCCCCTCTGTGCTTTCAATGGTGGAAACATTAATTCATCATTAAAGGGTGGAAAACACATCGACATGTGCCAAGCTTCTTTTCCGACTGCATGCTGGGTGCAGCACGTAGGAAAAAAACCCCCATACCAGACCTCTTTGAAAAAAGAGCTGATTATGTTGCACTTCAGTCTGAGCTGATGGCTGTTTATTGCCAGCGTTTACAAGAGAGAACAGAGGAGGAAACAGTAAAAAGATCACTCCGGCTCATGAGTTACGTTCCAGTTTTCACACAGCAGCTCTCTACTCTGACAGTTAAATGAATTAAAAATGACAACTGAGCTTCATATCTGAATGTCAAGATGTCCCTGCACTTGATTAATGGCTGTAAGTGTAATCAGTCCGAAATGAGATCCGATGAAACCGGCCATGAACCACACACACACACACACACACACACACACACCCACATACACGCTCACACACACACACACACACACATACACGCTCACACACACACACACGCTCACGCACACACACGCTCACACACACACGCTCACACACACACACACACACACACACACACACACACACACACGCTCACACACACACACACACACACACACACGCACACACACACACACACACACACACACACACACACACACACACACACACACACCTGAGCGTCTTCCTGTGCATGTCTTCTTCTGTGATCCCGACATAAGTCAGCGTTTCATTCCACACCGGATTCAGAGAGTTACGAATCGTCTTCGTTTTCAGCTTATTGGCCTGGAGGACACACAGACAGACATATTGATACATATTGATTTTAGTTTGGCATTTCACACTCTGCAGCTCCAGAAAATGCTCCCAATGTGTGATAATCCTTTTGATATTTCTCTCATTGAGTTTTGTTAAACCTGAATGAAATCTAATCCAAAGTGAATTTATATTTGAATGTAATCGAGGTTTATAACTCAGTTGATGTTCAGTTTAAGTCTCGTCAGGTTGCACCAACGCTGCAGACTCGTATTTAAACCCTATCACAAAAGATTAATTTTGAACTGTCAGTTGGTTCAGTTTAATTTGTGAAACTGTCCCAATTTGATCTTGAAAATGAGTTCCATAAAAACACATTTCACTTTTTATCATCATAACCAGAACAGCAATCTTGTTTCTTTTATGCTTTTGCTCCACACGTCCACAATTTAATTTCATGACGTCAAATGAACTCTGAAATCTCTGATCTGATATCAGATGAATTCACACTGTTCAGTCAGTCCACTGCAAACCAAGGTTATTACAGTTAATTAAAACTAATGAAAAACATTTTAGGTAACTGAAATTAAAAAAACACAAACTGGACTTTTAAAAAAAGATTGAAAACTAGCTGAAACAATATTTCGTACCTAACAAAACTAACTGAAACAAAAATATACAGGAAATGTCTTTATGTTTTTCATCTAATTGGTCAACACAACAACTGTGAGTCAATGTGTTTGTATTGACCCTCCTCCTTTCCTGTACTTAGATATGCTACGTGCTAGGCTAATCTATGTTGGAAAGACAATCACATTTTGAAGATGGTCAAAAGATAAAAGAGATATATAAGAAGATATATAATATATATAGTCACATCTTAAGTTAGCTAATGTTAGAAAAAAGGCTAGCTGATTTGCTACAGAACAAAACACGAACTAACTATACCTAGCTTGGTTACATCATCATTAGCTAGTTATTTTCCTGACATTAGGTAACTTAAGATATGACTATATATATGTATTTATATATGTCTCTCTTGTCTTTTAACCATCTTCAAAATGTGGTTGTCTTCTAAATATAGCTACATCTGGAAGCTAATGTTATAGAGTGAAACACTAACTAACTTGCAATTTACAACAATTGTTATTTTCAACAATTGTTATTTACAACAATTGTTATTTACAACTATTGTTATTTACAACAATTGTTATTTAGGTATTTGAAGATTTTGCTCTCGAAATATGGACTTTTGAACATTGGTTGACCGAGGCTAGCTCAACTGTTATTGGAGCACAGAGCAAAAAGAGGCGGGGCTTAGGAGGGATCAATTGTAATACCTATTCTGACTTATACCCCCATTATTTTATTAAAGTAAAAACCTAAAACTAATACTGCATTTTTAAACAATAAAAACTAAACTGAAGTTTTACAACAACAGCTGATAATAACATGGTTGTCTCACCTTACAGGCTCCAGGCAGCAGGTGCAGTTTGACGTACGGGTCGGCCAAACCGTTGAAGTCCATCGGCTTCAGACCCTGTACACAAAAACAACAAAACAACAACAGTTCACTTTAAATGACGACTGACAATGACTGCACTGTAAAATTTAAAGATTAAAACAAATTACCTTTCTACTGTTACAGTAAATGTTTGTTTGTTGATTTTATGGTTAAAGCTGCAGTTTTATTCCATATTTTAGTGTATAAGTTTTTACCATTAAAAGAAACAGTTTTGTCACATAAAAAAAGCTATGATGATGGTTTTCTGTACAATTACAGCCTGTTGTATAAAAAAACAACTTTATTTTGTATAAATTCATTTAAAATGCTGTATAAATAAAGTTTTTGTCATGAAATATAATGTTGTTTTACTGTTACAGAAACTGTATTTAACTTCTTTAGAGTTTACAGTCTTTTACTGTCAATGTTTACAGACATTTTTTACAGTGTGCATTTGTGATTCAGGTGAGCTACCTCAAGGGGACCTGGTGAATGTTCAATATCTACATCTTTACATTAATTAATTCATTGATTAAATTATTAACTTTTCTATGTATTTACTAAGTTTTGTGATAAATCCATCAGTATAGACAGATCGCAGCCCCCCGTTGTGTAATCAGATCTCTATCAATCACTTCCTGACCTTTTCCCAGCTCACAGATCTTCTTCACTGATGTGTGTTAAATGATTCAAGAGCATAAAGACTAAAAGAGACAGCGGGATTCTCACACGGCCAACGGATCAAACCAAACACTTGATTTCAATCTGTTGACCTCATCAGCGGCACACAGATCATCGTGAGAAATTGCTCCTTAAATTCTTTCAACAGCTTTGACATTTGCAGCGACGGCTGCAAAGATGTGATGTTTTTTTCTGTAGTGTTTTTTCCACTAACAGCTTTTTTAATGAGTTTGAGGAAACAGACTTCGACCTTATAGACAGACGGGTGTAAAATTAAATCTTACATGTGATGGAGGAAAGATACACAACTATAATATCATGTAAATTACATTTATAAGTTAGCAGCTATCGGTTTTATCTGCTAGGTATGATTGATATTATAATGAAAACATATCAAAAACAGCAGAGAACAGCTGATAAACTGAACAATGAACACAAACAGTGAACACAATAACTGCAGGACGTTTGTGTAAAACCAGAGATTTGACTATTTCCTGTGAATGTTGATCAGAGATGAGTTTTAGGATTTTAAACAATTTATAACAATGATACAGACTTCAGTTACAGATTCAGTGTTTTCTTCTCATTGTTCTATCAGCTCTTTGGTTGTTTTCTAATGCAGGACGAGGCTGTTGATTAGAGACTGAAGGCTCTGTGAATGTAGACTGTGTTCAGGTCTTATTTATTTAATTAGAAGTTTGGTCTCAGTACAGCAACATGTGCTTCTTCAAGTATAGTTGATAACCTGGACTTGGTGTCTGTAAAAGCAGCAGTATTACTCCACAATATGACTCTTCTAAGATCATCATGACACAAATATAATCCGATGTTACTCACACTGCAGCTGTAGTTTGTTACAACAGACGTATACAGTATCACAAAGAGGAAGAACATTACAGAAGGCATGCTGATAGAAACAGACGTAAGGTTTAAATTGCTTCATTATCTCAGGGATGGGAGCTAATCGGAGCACCTGCTGTCAGTGAGATTTCTGTCCTCTGTTTTCTTTATTTGAGGAGCTACTTGAATGTAAATCATTTCCCCCCTGGCATCGCCTCAGAGAGAAGAACTGCCTGTTGTGAAGGAAAGTTTTAAATGCTTAAAGCGGCAGTAGGTAATTTTTGTGAAAATATCTTTTTGTCATATTTGCTGAAACCTTTACTGAATGACAGTAGAACATGAGACAGATAATCTGTGAAAAAATCTGGTTCCTCTGGCTCCTCCTAGAGCTCCAAAGGGTGTTTGCAAGAATCCACCGGGCCCGAACGAAAACAACCAATCAGAGCCAAGAAAAGAAACAACTTACTGCAGCTTTAAAGGACCAGTGGTGAGGTTGTAGATTACAACCAACTGAATACCACTCACCTTCCATGTTTTGAGACTTGAGTTAAAATATAGAGCTTTAAATCATTAAATGAATATTATAAACATGCAACAACTAGTCGACTGGGAAAATGTTTTCAGCCCTAATGAGTAGTACTGCTAAGAAGAAATATAGTGTTTTCTATATTTGAAGCTGCTCTCAAAGAGAAATATTTTCACCTGGAGATTCTCTCCTCTGATCATAAATTAAATCTGCTCTCATCTTCTGTAAATCACTTGGGTTTGTTTTTACTTTATTCCACCGAGTGGAGAATTATGGAGGCTGTGTTGTGAAATACTAATAAAATCCATAATAGTGTTTCACTGAAAATCCAGACTCACTGAGGCACTCATCAGAGCTGTGACATTTCAGTCTTCTGCACAGAGTAATGTGCTATTCGGTCGGTAAATTTCACTGAAACACAGAGGATGGAACAAATACTGCAGGTCTTATGACAGTAAATCTGCACTGCTGTCAGCAAACTGTCTGGTTCAGTCTGCTTTCTGGAGACGGTCTGTCTCATTGACCTGTTGAGTCCCAGCAGGTGTTAAATGTTGGGATGTTGGTTGTCAAATACTGCCACTTAGTCCTACACTTCAAAATATGACTGTAAGTATCCCTCTAGTGTCATTTCTGGACGTTGAAGTCAGGTGACGTAGTTTAAAGAGTGAGAAAGTCCTCATATGGAGGTGGAAACAAACAGGACTTTAACCCTGCTGGTGCCCCGTGTGAGGCCAAAAGTGAACAAAAACTGACGTCTGTAAGTTAACATTTTTTTCAAACTAATTTTGTTTTCAGTTCAGTTTTGATCCATTTCAGTGTTTATTTTATGATAATATGGGGGGTATTTGTCAAGTATTAAAAAGTTCAGAAGAGGTATTACAAAACAAACACGCCAATATTGACCTTATTTTACTTATTAACCTATTCAATAAATCTGCACTATTATTGTTGTTGTTTTGAGAGGTTGGGATTGTGGAGGGAAGGAATTTACAGTAGTTACTAACATATACAAATGGTTGTTTATTTCTTTGTTTTACTTTTATGAAAATAAACTACTGTTAGGGGTCAAATTTCAACAAATAACAAGTATTAAAATACAAAAACAATACAAACATGCAGTCTCAATAAATATGAACTCTGTTGAAACATTTGACCAAAAGTCAACTAAGTCTACTTTTTATTTTTTATTTCAGTTGACTAAAATGTATTTTTCACACCTACAGTAGTTTTAGTTCCTACTTTAGATTTAGTGCACTATAATAACTCCCCCTGCACATCCAGAAGTGCCACCAGAGGAGACCTACAGATTCTGAAGCGGCAGCAGCCACTGAGAGAGCGGCTGTATTTGAGGAGTTGAGAGTGAGACTGTGTGGGTTTGGTGCGAAGAGGAAGTGATGAGAAGAGTTTGTTGGAGAGAGAAATCACTGCTGAACCTCCTGGATGATGACAGATACCTGCGCACTGAGGACAGTCGGTTATATCAGCCGGCTGCTGAGTTGAGTGTAGAGTTGCGGTGGTGCAGCTTGTTGTCTATTTATAGTCCTTATGCTCTCTGACACTTAAATTAGTCTCCTGTGTGGCAGTTTGCTCTGAATCATGTTACAAACACCTGTAAATCTTTGTGAATATCTTCTCATTGTGCTGTCGTCCTGGTGGAGAGAGTCCCAAAGACACTTTTATTTGATCCCAGTAGCTTCACATAAAGCTGGATTGGACTCCTGGCGGGAGACAGCAGGCTGACTCCGCAGCTGTGAGGTGTTACAGGAACTACAAAGGCCAGTTCTTTAAAAACAAGTCAGAGGTACAAGACTGTTTATAAGGATGCTTACTGGGAAAATGAAGTTACATACACAGAAGCTCAACTGAGCAATCTGCAGTTTTGGATCTATATAGCAGCTTTTGAGTGTGTTACATCTCTGATTCCAGTGGTGGAAGTATTCAGATATTTGACTCACTAAGGTACCAAAAGGAGATTTCATCTGGTTATAAACTGAAGCCTCTATATGAGCTACAGAAACAAACAAAACCATCAGAGAGAAGATTTCTATAAAGTTATTATGTGTTAAAAAGGAAGCAGAACGATGTGTTTCTCTGCTTAAAATCTCTGACTGACCGACTGACTTCCTGTCTGGTGCCACAATGTTGATGTAGAGTGAAATTCGATCTGGAGTCTGTACGTGGCATTTTATTTTGAAAACTGATTGATTGAAACCTGTGGCTGACTTCCTGTCAGTGTGATCTGCTCTGTGCTGCTTGACGTGAGTGGGTTGCAGCTTTTGTAAAAAATAGATAGGTGTATATTCTACACGGAGTAGTCTCAGAGCGCCTAGAGCGGGCGCCATCAGCTCTGGTCATCGGAGCCAGAACACATTTTTGCGGTGTCCGGTGGAATTTGGGGGTTAGCTTGAAGAGAGTGGTCAAAGACACAGCCATGCTGGTTTCCTCAGTACTCGTTGTTTATTACTAACACGTCAATCGTATCGAGCCCGGTTGTACGGCTGCTATATGATCCTACATGATCCAAACGATACGGTTGAGTTGAGAGGCAAAAGCTCAGCATCCATTCACAGCAGGTGTACCGCTCAACCAACTCAAGACAGGTTGGGCTCAGTCTGATGGCATGGCATGGTATCTGGGCAACAATTTCTGCTGTTACAACCTGTGTGTGTGAGTTTCTTTCAGCGTCCTGTTATTCTTGATATTTCCGGCAGATTATTCCACTATTTCAGTTTACATGAATCCTCGTTGGTGCAAATGTACGTTTCTCCTGGTTTGGTTTCTTTCGTTGCAGGAAAGATAAATCTAACGCTGCAGCACACAGTGATATTAAGACAAAACTGTTGTTGATCTGAAACATACTGAAAGCACTTGGGATTGAAAGGGAACGAATCCCTGCAGTCAGGCTTCTGGTGGAAAGCCTGGAACCGGAGGAGTGGAGGCTGACGCAGCGGCACATTAATACCCGTGGTGCGGAAAGCGTCCTTACCTTGGCCCGGAGCACCGTGCAGTGCAGCTCACTGGAGCTCTGCTCGTACCGCAGCTCGAACTCCAGCGTTCCCAGAGCAGCTGAAACCACACAGAGAGGACAGAGACAATTTAAAACAACATGATTTATGACCGGTGCTTCAGTAGACAGGAAAAATGACATTGTTGAGAATCTGTCAGGATAAATTGAAAGCATGCAAGGGAACAGAGAGATATCTCAGGAACACCATGCGTTCAGGAGATGGAAATCCAATTTAGTGGAGCAGCACCTGTCACATGAATCTGAACACAACACATCACATGTCAACACGGAAAATCCTCTTAAAAGGATAGCAAACACATTCGTCAGGGCTTGTTACAACCATGCAAACATACGGCGCAAAAAGGCACAAACATGTTCATACAAATAACACACACACACACACACACACACACACACACACACACAACCTTCTGTTCTTATAGAAGACGATATGTACAGGATATGATTCACACGGATTAGAACAAATATGTATTTATATGCATCAGCTCTCATAAATACCAACAAACACAGCTTACATAACATATTGTATTTTTATGTTAAACTATAATCCACTGTAAGCTACAGTGAGATCAACCAGCACACTGAGTCTGTTCCACATCCTGCTCAGCTTCTGTCGCACTCAAACAGGCCTGTCTGAGGAGACTGTTTCCGTTTAATGTTAGAAAGTCAGTCAGTCAGTCTCCTGCAAACGAGCACATAAAGCATCTGACACAGAGACACAAAACCACTACAAAGAGATGTCCAAATGGACGACCACAAAGGGAAGGAAAGTGAGACAAAGTAAGATCCACACAAGATGCAAAACTAGATAGAGACCTAAATGAACCACAAAAAGACACAAAACACCACAAAGAGAAAAAAACTACACTGAAGAGACAAAACAACCACACGCTGATGGAAACTCGCAACAAAGGGACAAAAATCAAACGACCACGAGGAGGTTTAAAACCTGATTTGTAATCTAATGGTCTGTTTCAGTCTGGGGGTCTTATGTCTCTTATGTTGGGGGGTTGGGGGTCTCCTGTCAGCTCTCATGGAAGAGCTGTGGAAGCTGCAACAAGCTGCTGTTATTTCTCCTCCGTAAGTGAGTGAAATGAAATGAAATGGATGTCAGTATCACAGCTGCTGTCTGAGAGACACTTCACATCATTTGCATTTTATTTCCAAAACACCGGCTCTACATCAGAAACAGCAGCAGCAGCTTCAGTCCTGCTCCAGCGAGTCCGATATGTACTGAACGTAGGCGGGAAAACCCAGAGAGATGTTAGTGGTTACACAAAGGTGGAAAGTACAGTGAATGTATTATTTATTAGAGATTTAGTCATACCTGTGTATTTTATGTTACCTTTTCCTTACATTTCAGCCCTTACTACAACACATTTATATGTATAGCTAAAGAATTTAAAAAACGGTTCCCATTCTATATTTAGTTAATTTGTAAATAGGCTTCATTTTTATTGTTTTTATTTGTTTTAATTTTAATTAAATCATGCATCTATGTGGGAATATTTTGGTTTTTATTTCCATCGATTTAACCTGCACTCGTTTACTTTCTATATTTTATTTCTTGTGTCACTTACATGTACTTTTGCTCTTAAATATGTAATCTTTTCTCCACGTTTATTGCCCGGTAAAAGCACACTGAATTGCCCCGGTGTATGAAATGTGCTTTACAAATAAAGTTGCCTCACAGTCTCTGAGTTGTTATCAGGAAGAAACATTTCTCCTCTGAACTTCTCACATGTACTTTCAACAGTTTGAGGTTACAATACATTTAAATGAATTGTAACAACGTTATTGATCCTCTGAGTTTTCCATCTTGCGCCATCATCAGGTCAACATTATTTTAGTTTAGGACCCAATACCTGCAGAATTAGTGACATTCCCATCAGCCTCAGCTGGACTCTTCTCTTACTTATAATAAGCAACTGTTTGCATGCTGAACTACGGTGGCTGTGAGGTATTAACAAACTGCAAAAAGCATCACTGGATGCTGAAAACGTGGCGGACTTCCTGTGCTTGTGGAAAAGTAAAGTTGTTGTCTGTTTGATAGCGTTACATCTCATTACTATCACAAAGTAGCACGAAACATTCACAGAAGACCAAAAATGAATCAAAGAAACACAAACTGAATTAATGTTCATTTGTTATCATCGTGCAGTCACACTGAGACCTCATCGTCGTTGTATTGGGCACCTTGTGCGTCTGAACGAGACGGTATACGACAATGTGTCGGGATCTCTGCAACTTACTCTGTTTTAGTTTTTATAAATTACAGCAGTTTTTTATGAATAATATTTAAATTTCTTATTGTGGTCCTCTGTGTCAAAATCTGTCTCGACCAATGAAACACACTCATTTATTAGTGGCCATTATTCACAATGTAGTCGACTGTTTCAGACCTCGTTTGTTAAAAACGGTTCAACTTTAGTTAGTTGAAGCCTCGGTTTCCATAGCAACCAGAATCTGCTAACTGAGCCTCTTTGTCAGCGCCACTGTTTGGACTGTTTTCCATCAGACAGAAGTTTGTTTGTTCAATTAAAAATAAAGTAGAAGGACAAACAAAAAACTCAGAGATCCGATTTAAAGCACAAGGACGGATTAAAAGGAGGAGAAACAGGAGGAGAGACAGGAGGTCACTGTGGCAGTTTAAACATTTATATCTGTGTAGGCAGCTTAAAACTCGCTTAAGCTTTAAGAGGTTTTATTAATCCAGATAATTTGATTTAAATTAGTTAGCTAGTTATATCTGATAGCTAATGTTAGCAAAACAGAAGCTAATTAGCTAGCTAATGAGCTACAGAACTAACCTGACTGCGGAAGATCTTTTGTTTGACAGCACTGTTCGGAAAAAGGGCGGGAAAAAAACTCAGCCCATTTCTGCCAAAGGGATGAGAAAAAAAAAAAAATCTGTTAGTCATTATAATGAGAAATGTTTTCAATATTTTGACTTAGTATCACAAAGTCATTATTTTAAGATTCTAGAGAAACTTTCTCATTAAAATCACTTCTACTGAATCTTTTTTTTTTTTTTTTCCCGTCACTTTGGCAGAAATTAGCTTCCATAGAATCTAACCAAAAGAGTACATTGAACAGATAAACTCTCTCTGTTGACTCAACTGCAGTCCTGAACACAAAATGTAAAATAATCAATAAGTTCTTCCTGTTTGGGTGTTTTAATGCAGGTTGTTGTGAACGTGGCTGATTCCACCCACCTGCACTGACTTACAGCAGCTCGGGGGAGAGACAGTCGGCTGCTGTAACATCGCAGTAGAAACATGCGGCACTTACAACCTAAAGCAGGGCTCCAGACTAACTTTTTGCATTGGTTGCACTGGTGCGCCTAACTTCTTTTTTTTAGGTGCACCAGCACAAAATGTAGGTGCACCCAAATTTTTCATTGCGTCGTCTTTAACGCCATAAGGTCACCTTTTTATCGCTCTCCATAACTTTTATATAATGTGAATGATTTTTAAAGAAGAATAAGGTGTAGAGAAATGCTTGTCTTTATTTGAAGCACAATTATATATAAAAAGAAAAATAAAGTGTTTAAAGTGCTTCACTGAGCAGAAATTGAAACTAAATTTCAAACTAAAACACTAAGCAAAATGAAACATTTCCAAATAAAAGTTTGATACGAAACGTTGTTGACCCGCTCACGAATGCACTATTTCTGGCCATATTCTGACCGCACTCCTGACAGTACACGCAGTGCGTTGCGTTACGTCCTTTGTTGAACCTCAGCCAGGGAAACTGTTTCAGCCAGTCCTGTCTGAAGGAATATATTTTGACCTTTTTAATTTGGGTCTCGGAGCCGGGCTCTATCCCAGACATGGTTGTCTCCTCCAATTTTTAAACACACACAATGTAGCGCGGTGAACAGGACCACAGCCAATCAGAGGCAAAGACCCGCCCGAGCTCTGTCTCTTATTGGTTTAGAACACGATATGATCCTACCATGAGTGTGTGAGTTCGCTCACAGGAGAACACAGAGAGATGATGCGCTTGCGAAAAGTTTTCACCCGGGCAGCATCAGGTGCACCAGTGCGACCTAGAATAATTATTAGTCGCACTCTGGAGCCCTGCCCTAAAGACGTCACTACACTGTAATAATCATCCACAGTGATGAAATCTGAGCCTGAGGAAGAAATCTCTGCACAAAGAATAAAACTGATAAAAACAAGGTTCTTTGTTATTGAAAGTGTCTTTTTATGTTTGATCAAAGTCTTTTAGTTACATGAGACGGGCTGTCAAACTCTGCTCCTCTCTCAGGCTTTTCTGCTCCGATCAATGTTTTTATTAGAAAACATAAAAAGTCATCAACCGGTGACGGCAAAACAAATCTGATTATAAACTTTTGTTAACGAGGTAATAAAAATCCTCTAATTAGTCTTTACTTTAGGGCGGATCTGAGCCACAGAGGAGCCAGAAAACATTCAGCCAGAGTCATTCATCACAATTTGTTCTCCTTTGAAGCAGATGGAGAGCACGAAGGAGTGATCTCTTCCTGCTCTCAGTCACCTCTCACAGAGCTCATCACTCTTCTTTTGTGGGATGAAGCCAATTCAAACACATTTGTGGCGTCTCTGAAGCGTAGATTGTGTTTTACCTGCTGCCTCATCAAACACTGTAAGTGTCTGTAATCCACTCGAGGTGTGAAGGTATTCTCACTCTGTGCTGTGTGCTGCATTATTAATGTTATTTACGCATAACGACGTGAATTATTCATCCTCTGGAGTGAACTCTGGGGTAATCAGGTGAAGGACTGTGAGTCGGTGTTTTGGCCGGTCGGATAAATCGGACTGTAAAGCAACATCTTTACGTCCCCTCAGACTGAAGCAGGTCGGGATCATAGTTAGGCTGTTAGAGATACTGAGGGTGTTTAAAGTATAAAATAACAAACAAAAGTTCACATTTAATCAGATTATTATTATTATTAAGGCAAATTTATTTTATTTTATGGTTGAGCTCATCTGAAATGAGAATCCTACAGATAACGTACGAGTAAATATAACAACTTTTATTCAAAAGGCTCAGTTGACTCTTCATAAGCCCCGCCCCTTTTTGCTCTGGGCTCCAATCACAGTTGAGCAAGTCTCGGTCAACTTCCTCCTTTCCTGTGCTTATAAATGCTACGTGCTAGGCTATTCTATTTTAGTAAGACAACCACATTTTAAAGATCGTAAAAATATAGTTGCATCTTAAGTTAACTAATGCTAGCAAAACATTGGCTATTACATTTCATAACCCGTTACATGATGCAACAATGGTTCCAGTATGCTATCTCTCAGGTAAATGTTTGTATTTGTATTTATCTGTTTTTAGAGGCTATTGGAGGATATCACTATTAAAGCACAGGTCTTGTCCCAACCTATTTCTATATTTAATTTCAGTTCAACAATTTTATACTAATATGAAAAGCAACATTCTGGCAAAAACGAAGCAGGAACCATAATTCTGGGTCAGCTGAGAGCTACCGCTAACATCTGAGACGTTGTATGTATGAAATATAATCAAATAAAGTTATAAAAATCTGATTTCAGAGGAACGTCTAAACAACTTCCGATCAGTCAACCGGCCCTGAGGTGAAGTGTCATGCTGCGTCATGCACAGAGACGCTAACAGTCGGATGTTTTCTGCAGATGTGTAACAGGAACACAGACACATGCCAACAGCGAGGCTCACTGCAGTCGTCACTGTCGGAGCTGTTGATCTCCACCGACGTGTCCATGCTGCTGGTCAGAGACAAAGACCCGCCCCCGCCCGGCCTGCCGTGGGCCAGCAGAGGGGACAGCAGGTGAGCCCCGCCCATCCCGGAGGCCACGGAGCCGGGGCTGAGGGCCAGAGGGGAGGAGGCAGGGTTCGGGGACACGGGGCCGGGGGAGGTGGGGGACAGACGGGGGAAGTAGGCGGAGATCTGTCGGATGGGTCTGATGGGGCCGGGGCAGACGTCAATGGCCATGTGTTCCTGGATGGAGATGCTGAGCTTCTTTCCCCTCCGCACCGTCATAGAGTCTGAAACCAAGACAGAGGTCAGTTTAGTGGGCGGAGCTTTCCATCGAATCACACGAGCTTCATCAGCAGATAAAGACAGAAGAGAGAGTTTCAGTTCTGTTTTGTGAGTTAAGTTTCAGAGTTGTTCTAGTTTAGGTTTCGGTCTATCAGGTCTAATTACTTTGGGTCAGAGGCAAACAGAGATAATTAGACCTGATCCAGAATGTGATGGACCTGAACAGCAACACTGTCAGCAGCAACAGGCTCCACCAACTAACCAACAGCCACAATGAAAAGAGCAGCAACAGTTCAGAAACTACGTCTGCCTCAAAACACTAAACACTGACGAAGGTCAGAGCTCCTCTTCGATCCACTCAGGTATCAGGACCAGCTGTAATGTAACACATCAGTTTGTGGAGAACCGCTTTGAAGCCTCGAGTCGTAGAACGGAAAGTGACGATCTCTCCAGCTCGTGTCAACCTCAGAGCTTTTATAACCCACTGACTATGTTAGCTCAAATCAGTGTGCGAAATACACTCAGAGATGAAGAGGCACGAGAGAAAGACGATGCTGGTGCAGCTAGCACAGTGGGCCCACTCGCTACCAGAACAGAGGATCCTCTCCCACCCAGTGACTCCCCAGAAGAACAACATGAAGTTGATGCTGAGTGCTCCGAAGACGCAGTAATCTGTATAAACTGTATTATTAATTGTTAGCACTGTGTTGTATATGATGTTGCTGAGGATTGGTTCTCCTGTAGGCAGCTTGGCCGTTTATTTTAAATTATGATGGTCATGCGTGAGTGGTGTCATTGGTTGGTTTGTTGATGCGTGTTATAGTATTTCAGAGGTTATTTTGCACATGTTAATGCGGACTTGATTCCTTGTAACCAGACTGGCATGTTTTGGTTTTGCTTTAGATTTGATTCAGATGCGTGTGTGGAGGTTGGATGTGATATGTGCTTATATGTGCTGACATAATGCAAGTAGGCGTACAGGCTTGTAATAATGGATGTGTTTTGAGTAAGTCCTCCCCCCCCTAATAATGTCAATCTTTAAAAACACCTCACAAATATATAGTTGTATTTTCTTTTAAAGGGTTAAAACCGTTGCTCACTGTAGTAGGAAATAGTCCGTCTGTTGGGGACTATTTTCCGCGGCGGATGAATCCACATTTGGTGCTTTACTGCAGCGGTTCACAACCTTTCTCCTTAAAGGACGCCTTTTCTATCATGTATTAAACTGACTCAGTAACATATTTGATGGATATTTCATATTATATTAAAAACTGTACAATGAACCCAATCAGGGAACTCAGTAACTGCAGGAAGTTTGTGTAAAACCAGAGATTTGGATGAATTCTGAGCAGATTATTTCCTGTTTAGGGAACTTTTTATACAATTCTCTGTCTGTATTCTGTATTTGTATCATTTTCATACATCAAACAGACTTCATAGGCTTCTTTTTCGACAGGTTCAGTGTTGTCTTGTCCCTGACAGTGTTCTATTAGACAGTTGACATTTCTTTTTCTTCACAGAAGTGAAACAAACTCTGACATATAAGCCTACTGTGTATATTTTTTATGTTTTCTAGCCACTGCTCCTGTGGCAGCAGGACGGTGTAGAAATAAACTCCAGTGTGATCATGGTGAAGGAACACTGATTGTTTTTAATGGACAGTGGAGCTCTGTGGCACAGAGCAAGAAGATAGAGAATCACCCCGACTGGAAGCTCAAAGCCAAGCAGACACATCATGTTTGTGTAAATCTGACAATAGAACATTTCTCTCTCTTTCTCACCAAACTGTCTCTGCAGCAGCTGGGAGTCATTACGGGAAACCTGCGCTCGCTCTGACTCGACCGTTCGATTCCTGATGTTAATGGAAACACACAGTCAGGCTTATTTCCTTTCTTCCAGCAGGTCTGACACAATTTATCCCCGACAGCAGCCTCGACAGCCGGCTGCAGGTAACTGACAGCAGGTGTTTAATGAGGACTGGGCATGTGAGTGTCCGACACATGAAAAGAGGAAAGAAATTGAATGTGTGTGGGAATCACAGGGGCCAGGGCCATCGCAGGCAGTTTAACAAACACTGTGGAGATATAACTATAGATACAGGAGTCAAATACTGGACCTGAACCACCAAAGGGTGCAAACACATCTCCCTAATGAGGTTTCCATATTCCTGCACTCCCTGCAGCCTCCAGCCTGAACACTCAAACCTCTGAGAGGAAAAGATTTCCACCTGCTTCACCTGCACGGAGACATCCAGCGTACAGCTCAGGGTGCCGAACCCCAGTCAGAGAAACAATGAATGCATCAATCTTTTTGAGTTGTGGCAACTGTTCAATTAGCTTTTGCCTTACAATTAAAGGTATTTTTGAATAACTTAATAATCAGTAGCATAAAGTTTTTAAGTTGATTAAGCTACTCTAAATGTTTGCAACTTAAAAAGATATAAATCGACATCAGTAAATCAGGTTTTATCTTTCAACCAGGCATTTATTTAAGTAGTGACAACAGGACCTCTGAATCATTTTTTAGAGTGCGTACAATTAATCACAATACTGTGAGCCTTCTGTTTATAGTGCAGTAACTTATTTTATACTTGATACTTTATGCACTTGGTTTTTTCCTCCTTCTCTGTAATAGATTACAGTTACTTTTTTCTTGTATCGTGATTACGTAACTCAGGCTGTGTGTGTCTGCTCTGTTAGTTTGTTGGTCTGCAGTTTCATAAAGTCGCCCACGAGACGTAACTCCCATTAACATAGCGGACTGTCTGCTGAACGCTGGAATAAAATAAATGCATCATCTGATCGACTGATCGAGTATCGGCGGATAAGTTCACTCAAAGCAACTGAGTTACTTCAACAATTAATTATGAGTTGGGTTTTATGTGAATGAGTTTATGTTCACTTGATCTTTTATTAAGACGTGTTGTTTTACAGTGTAATAAAGTTCAGATTTGTACTTGAGTAAATGGAGGCAGAACAATCTCAGCAACACTGAAAGAGCATTGCTGTCAGACCATTTAAATGTATCCTGAAGGTGTTAAAGGGAAGTGAACTCCTCGTTGGTCTAAATGTTAAACTTCAACTATCAGACGAGTTTCAACCTGAAGACCTTCGTCTGCGGTGATCATGAAGGGAGAGAACAAATCAAATGTTGAAGGAAGTGAAGACGTTAAAGCAGTGTGAGAAAGTGATGGTGGGTGGAGATACTCTGTGTGTGTAAGTGTTTCCTGTTTAAAAAGCTCTGCGGGGGTCCATAACGACGCTGAAGTACAGCCTAATATCTAAAGTGAAGAGTGTGAAGAGAGCGAGGAGGCTGATCAGACTGCAGAATGACTCTACGCACCAGATTAGATATGAATCATTTATGTAATGGCCACTTTGTTTTTGGAGGATTTGTTGCTTGCTTACTTTGTGTGCAGTTAATAAGAACTTCTTGTGTATGTTTGTGTGTCAGGATGCGGCGTATTAAGCTGAAATGTGCTGTGTTTTGCTGGATTCTCCCCTCAGAGGCTTTGGATGTGCTGCTGTGAGCAGAAGGAGAACAGCTGATTCATGCATCCTGCCGTACTCCAAGATAAAATTAAGGAAATAAATTCTCCCATTAATGTTAGTGTTAACCATCAGTCGGCTGCAAACGACCACACAGGTGTTTGTCTGCAGGCGCTGCTGAGAAAATAAAAGCAGGTTGAGTTACAGACACTGAAACACTGCACAGTAATGTATGAGACATGAGACAGGACTTCACACCTCCGGAGAGTCATCACAGTGGCAAACATTAGATTTTTCTCCTCGACTCGGAGGTCAACAGGAGAAATTCAGCGTTATTTGGTAATCCATCAGGAATGTAGGAGTTTGTGCCAACCTGAGTCATAATAATAAACTCATAAGTCACCAAGTATTCAGATCTTTTACTTAAAGCTGCTACAAGGAACGTAACCCCCAAAGTGTCACCAGATAAACTGCAGATGAATTAGATAATAGACATTATTATGTCTTCTTGTTGCTGTAAGAAGCTACAAGCCAAAACTGTTGGACGTCGTCTTAAAGGTTAATCTTTCAGAATCAGAATAGTAATCATAATTAAAACTGTCAGACTGGTAGAAAGTAACAGAAAATGGAAAAACTGCCGGTTAAAAGGCAGAAACCTAGGACAGATCCTTCGGCTCTAGGTGGGTGGTCGTCTGTCTCGACCAGCTGGGGTGAGAGAGAGAGAGAGAGAGAGAGAGACACAGACAGACAGACAGACAGACAGACAGGTGCACAGCAACAACAGTATTGGCAACGGCAATCTAGCAGGACCATGGCAGGAGGCTCCACCAGGATCGATAAGAACCTGCGAGACGAGAAAGCACAAGAACTCCGGGGAAGAAGTGAAGTTAGTAACATGCATTAATGGGACATGAATGAGTGCAGAAAGAGAGAGGAAGAGAGTAGCTCAGTGCACCATGGGAAATCCCCCGATAGTCTAGGCCTATAGCAGCATAACTAAGGGATGGTTCAGGACTCACCTGATCCAGCCCTAACTATAAGCTTTATCAAAGAGGAATGTCTTAAGCCTACTCTTGAATGTGGAGAGGGTGTCTGCCTCCCGAACCACAACTGGAAGCTGGTTCCACAGGAGAGGAGCTTGGTAACTGAAGGCTCTGGCTCCTGTTCTACTTTTAGAGACTATAGGAACCACAAGTAGCCCAGCATTCAGAGAACGTAGTGTTCTAGTGGGGTAATAGGGTACTATGCATCCTAAAATATCTGTATGGATGTTCTGATGTTTTTAGGTATTTTTCTTGTAATAAAATTGTGAGAGAAAGTGAACATTTTATTACTTGTATAATTAATTAGAAATCGAAAGCTAACTTGTTCCAGGGAGAATAAAATCACTAGGGGGTGGAGGGAAATCTCTTCACATGAAAACTAAAATTCTAACAAGTGGATTCACAACTTCTAAAAAGTAATTTTTTTTTTCAAATTTTCAAACACAGAGGCAGCAAGCAGTGAAGCTACTGGCTCAGTCAGTCACTGGTAATGGTAAATGGTAAATGGACCTGTACTTGTATAGCGCCTTTCTAGTCTTCTGACCACTCAAAGCGCTTTTACACTACGTGAGACATTCACTCAGTGATGGCAAAGTCCATCAAACAGAAACTAACATTCATACACATTCATACACCGATGCACGGCATCGGGAGCAATTTGGGGTTCAGTATCTTGCTCAAGGATACTTCAACACCAGGAGCTGGGGATCAAACCCACAACCTTCCGATTAAGGAACGACCCGCTCCTCCTCTGAGCCACAGCCGCCCTGCACTGCTAATGTTAGCTCTCGTAGATGGTAGCCTAGCTAAAATGGTGCAGCAAGAAATCCCGGGTTCATTGAAGGCAGCGTTTGTGTCCTCCTGGGGAGGAATCTGGAATCTGCCAGAAAAATAAAAAAAGGAGATGAAAACTTTCCCTTGATGAAAAAATGTTCATGTTAAGACAAAATTATGAGATAAAAAGTCTCTTTTATCTACTAATTATGGCTTCTTGGACAAAAATATAAGGTAGCGTTAGGTTAGGTTAGAAAATATAAAATTACTTTGAATTTCTTGGCAATTTCTTGAATCAGTGACATTAGTCATGATTTGGAAGCCATATTATGCAACACAAAGTCTAAAGTGTGACTTCATATAAGATATAATACGTAATAATAATAAGACCATATATATATATATAAAAATTATAAATCACCAAGTTTTCTGTAATTATAAGAATATTAAATCATGAATCATAGTTAGGAGATAATAAATCCTGATCTCTAACTGCCAAGTATAATTAAGATACAATAAAGGGATAATGAAGAGGCCCATACGTTTGGCAGCAGTCTCACTGTCTTTCATTATTCCTGGCTACAGTGAGTGCATTCATTCTGTGGGAGTTTCAGCTGGCTGCTGCTGCACTGTGGAGCCGCTGTAGTCATGTTTAATTCAGGGGGAAGCAACATTTATCAGTGGAAACATTCTCCCACTTGAAAGTGAAATCTGGTGCTCGTCCAGTGACTGATATTCAGTCACAGTGGGATTACAGGCGAGACTCAGCGCTGGAGAGTTAAGCTGAGGGAAAAGCACAGTGGAGTATGCTAATGAAGACACAGAAAATGCTCCTCACCCCTCTACCTCACCCCCTCTCTCCTTCACTGTCCTATCTCACCTGCCACTCACTCCTGCAGTCTTTATTCTCACCCTGGTGTCTCTCCCTCCTCTTTCATCCCTTCTCTGTTGCTTGTTTTTGTCTTTTCCGTCTGCAGATATGTCACCGTCTTCATGTTGCTCGACATTAACAGTCTCCCCCTATCTCCCTCCCTCCCTCACTCTCTCTGGGGAGGTGACTCACTGGTCACTTTGAATACAGGTGAGAGGAAAGGGTGAGGATCCCTGACTGATCACAGCCTCACATATAATACCTGAAATTATTGATTATTACTTAACTGATCCTTTCAGCAGGCAGCTGTTGATCAGTGGGAACTTTTTATTTTACATATTTATTCAGTATTTTTAAAATAAATGAAAATATTAATTAAATTACAGAAATATCCTGTGAATTTGTATGTTTAAACATGAAAGATCTATAAATAATCAAATAATTAATGATTATTATAAGAAAATTAAATGAAGTTAAATACTTTTGCAAACCTATAATTTTTTACTGATATTTACTGTTTATTTATTAGATAGCAGCACTCTGCTGCAAATGTGAACCTGATTATTTGTATTATAGCAGTATACAGTATAAACTATGATGTTTTGTTATAAATTAAACCCTTTAGACAAGTAAAGCTAAAATCATAATGGTCTGTACTTATATAGTTATAATTCTAACCATGTCACATTCACACTGATGGCAAAGGATTGGGAGAAATTTGGGGTTCAGCCTTTTGCACGACGACACTTCCACATGCAGAGGGATCGAACCACCAACCTTCTGATTGCACTGTTTCTTTTTTTTTCTTTTTGCACCGCCTACCACCTGAGAAGATATCAAGCTCTCCAAGCGCCACCATTATAACGGACCTTCAATTTATATACAATTCAGCTACAATCGCCTATTCAGCGACAGACTGTTCAGCAGGAGGCAGGTTTATTTCTAATAATTAGATTATTTATTGTTGACTGTTGACGGAACCGGTTAATCTACCTCAAACCATTCGCTTTACCTCCGCTAACTATCTTTCCTGCACAGTGTGGAAGATAGAGCTATTCCTGGTAGAATCAAATGTTTTCACATCATTTATTAGAGTACCAGCAATAAATAACAACTAACGTCTGAGGACATCGGTTTGATTTTACTTCCCTTTCTGGGTTGTAACATACATGGGGGCTCGTCCAGGATTGTAATTCATTTTAATTCCAACATAAGCCACATTGTTTGGTGGCCAACAGCCCGAAAACGCTTCTGTCGAGCTAAATTAATGGTTGAAAAATGGCCCGTTTAACCTTGATCACTTTACTGCCAACCCGACCTGTGAACAAATTGATAATTGCCTTAAGAATGAGCTAATGAGTTAATTATAGCAGACGACTTTGTGAAAAAAAAGAGCTTGAGGCTCAAGTTGTCTCGTGGAAATGAGGGTTACTGATTTGGTTGATTTGCTTGGAGCTCAGCAGCATCTTAACTAGCTAGCAGTTAGTTTTTAGGGAGAATCTCCACCATCATGCTGTTCCACACTCACACAGTTCACTGCCTCGTTTACCGGATAATCAGCCACATGTTGCAGAAAAGAGGAAAAACAATTCTCTTGCCAAAATGCTTTCTGTTCCTGTGAAAACCTCTAGTCACCAAAACAGAACATTATAATTCATACCCACCAACAGCTGCATGTAAATCAATACTGTCTCAGCACTGACGGAGATCTGATGTTACTGAGAGACAAAGTGAGGAAGTGTCATTTTCTAAGGATGGATCGGAGAATATGACTCAAAACAAATCAATAAACAGCCTCAAAGTTCATCCAAAAAAGAAATCCAGTGACTGTAATTAAAGTTAAATACGTCAAACACTACGTATTACTTTCACTTTACTTGTATTTCCAGTCTCTACAACTATAATGTCTACTACATTTCAGAGGGAAGTATTTCTGCACTAAATTCATTTACGAGTTAAAGACGTTGAGGTCTTCATTGTTTACTGTGACACACAAATTACACAGTGTCTAAAAGATAAAAGAGTTTATTTGCTGGCAGAAATGTTTTCCAGGCAGCGTAGAAAAGATAAAATTTACACATTCACACATTTCTATTGCCAGAAATGTTATATAATATCCATAGGTATGTTTCATTAGTGTTCAATCAGCTGATAATAAGAATCATTGTGTTTTTGTTACCTTAGAATGAGACGTTTTTTATCTACAGAGGAAGCGGGTCCTCTTCTAGTGGTGGAGTGTTTCTACAGTAGCCCAGAACGGACAAAACTAACACTGACTCTATATTGGGACTCAACATTCGCGGCCACCGTAGTTTCTCCAACACACTTGAAGAGCTCAGTACCAAGGTTCAAACTACAGGGGAGCCTTAATTTAACATGAGCTCCCCTTAAGTCTGTGAAATCTTTTGGGGTCTCTTATTTGTTGTAAATGTGATATTTTTTGCCACATATTTCTATTGTTTTGTATATTCATCACCATGGATCATGTGTAAAATTAGGCTTTTATTGATATATGTTATCAACTGATTATTAAATATTAAAAACGTGCTGACATAAAGACAGTTTTGGAGCGTTATTAAGACTCCTTCCAACGTACTATCATAACATGATTGGTACCGATGCATTCGTTAGGTTACCTAGTTTCATATCTTCATCCTATCTTTAAACCTGAGCTTGCTGAAGCCTCTGAAAGACGAGAAGGGGGGAGGATAATGGGGTGGCCAATCAGACTTCAGGTGCTGCCTCAGGCCCCCCCCTTTGGACACGCCCCTGGCTGGACACTTTACCGCCAGATACCACTAAATCCTACACACTGGACCTTTAAGTAATTTTGATGATTGAGTGTTTTTACAGCATAATATTGGTATTTTTACTTGAATCTGTAACTGGTTATAAACAGTCTCAGTTTCATACTAATGCCTCTAAATGACCGACATAAGCAAACATCATCATCTGTGTAGTAGAATGAAATCAGTGAAACAAGGGGTTATAAACACTACCGCTTTAGTCCACAGGATGCGCCAGAATCAACACAAAATGACAGTTCCTTGTTGCTGCTTAAAGGATTTGAATATTTCTTCCAGCTGCTAATATTCAAGATCAATCGAGCTGAAACTGAAACGACACGCATTGCAAAAGAAACCAGAGAGACGTATGGATGAACTATAATCTTCTGTGGATTAACTCTGGGCTGTGAACATCCATGAGCATCATACATGTAAAACAATGTAACGACATTATAAGAAAAATCTACTGCAAGTAGGAAATATACGAAGACTTTCAACCTTTTCAAAACCATGTATCTCCCATATGGTTAGTTTTATGTTTTAGGATTTTTTTGGTTTAGACAATTAAAAACCTTAAAATAAAACCATCCACGAAGCTAAAACCTGGAAGATTTTCTCAACTCATGTTGTAAAAATGTCTGGACAGTTTGAAGAAACAGAATTTAAATTAATTTTTTTAATTGAAATGAAAAGATAAATGATAAACTCATTATACAGAATGGATTGTTGCAAGTGTTGCAATATTGTATATTTTATGATTGGATTATTGTAGCTGATGCACTGAAACATGAGAAGTATTATAATAATGAAACCGGTCGAGGAGGAGTTCATTTTAATTATTGAAGCTACTGTTTAATCTACTTTCTCTCAACTGGGAGGAGACTTTGGAGCAGTTTCTAGATTGAGGAATAATCCCTTAAAGAACCACAACAATGTACTCAAAGCTGCAGTAACTATTCTCTCTGTTGTTTTTCATTCTGGCCATAAAGTTGTAGACCAACCCAGTGGTGTAGTGGAACATGGAGGAGTGGTGATACTTTTAATTTATGTCCCAATCTTTTGAAAGCGGCCGTCCGGTAAAAGATAAAAATCCTGTGTTGGCCAACAGGATTGAGCGCGTTGTATTTTCACATTGTTACTTCTGCTGCTTGACTTCAGGCAGTAAAGATAATTATGAAATCAACATTAGTCACAGGAGAGAAAACTACACAATTATGCAATTTGCGTAATTTTGCAAATGTCCCCCAAAAGTTCCCACTGACGAGCGCAAAACATTTTTGGTAGAAAATAAAAAAGCCCAAATAAAGAGGTAGAACCCTGCTGCACCATCGTCATCTCAAATGTTCAGAATCCATCACTGAAACACATCACGTAATAACTGGAAAACACTTTGTTCACAAGTTGTTCTTATAATTTAGTGAGAAACATGAGCTTGTTTGTTAATGATTGCATTGAAAATATTAACATTGAATATAAAATGTGGTTCATGCAACTTACATTAAAATCTTTTATTGAAATTATTTTAGGAATTGTGCATTACTGATGTTTTTTAAGTATATATTTTTTTTATAGTACTGCAGTACTCCAAAGTCCCCCTAGGGGTGTTTGAGAAACACAGTTTACTGACTTCATGTCACCGCTTGAAAACTAGTGAAAGATGTGAGAAGATTTAGAAATACTGATGCTGACTGAAAAATGCTGCATATACCTTCATATACCAGTCTGCATAATGCACAGTGGGAATACCGGACAAAATTAAGTAATTATGTTTCTTAATGAATCTATATTTTAAGTATTGCAACAGTCCAGAATATATGTGTATCAAAAAAATATTAAGATCTGAAATTCCTGACCAAATGTTCTTCATGTGTTTTTCTGGAAAATTATAAAAAGCAACCCCTAGTGGTTAAAACCTCACACTGCAGCTTCACACTTCAACTGACTGGAAACATTCAATGGACTGTACTTTAAGTACTGTAAAAGACATTAAATAAATAAATCAAGCAATGCATCACATTTTATCAGATCATTATATTACATGAAATTATTTTGACTGAAAATAACTGCAATCAAACTCAATAAGATTATTATTAAAACTGAAACTCTCCCAAATGAACAATTTAAAGTGTATTTCTTTTAAAAAGCTACAGTAGAAGAGCTAAGATCTTTGTTTTCTTTACTTTTTTGTTTCATTTGTTAGTTTTTTCATGTTTTGGATGAAAATCTAAAATCTAACTATAACAGAGCTTCCACATCATGTGCTGGAAGTATGAAAATGGAATAAAAACACCCAAATTCAGGCAAGTAAAAAAACTGTATTGTCCACATACTGGATGTGAAAAGAGAAACAGATGAGAGGAGAGGTGGAGTACGCAGGGAGGATAAAACACAAAAAAAAAGCAAAGAAAATTTTTAGAAAAAGCGTGAAGAGAAACAGAATGAAAGTATTAATTGTTCCTACCTTTGATTGTGTGAGTGGAGCAGATTCCTACACAAACAGGTGGATGTCAGTGCGCAAGGGGTCCGCACTAACAGGTGGTGAGAGAGAGAGAGGAGGAGAGCAGCCGAGTGGTCGAGAGAGGTAGGGGGGGAGGAGAGAGAGAGAGATCTCCCTCTGATAGATTTGGACTGTTAACCCTTTCTCCTCCTTCTCCTGCTTTTTGCTGTTTCTGTGTGTTTAATATCCTCTCGCTGAAGCCTCACATTCATCTGAAATGTCAACAGCAATGAAGCTCTTTCTTTAATCACACTACACATGTATTAGATTAACTCTCCCTCACTCTCTCTCCCTCCTTCTCTCCCTTCTTCCTGCAGATTGCAGGGTGGTTGGTTTGGGGGGGGGGACTGGAGGAAAATAATGTGCCAACAGCAGCATCTGTCTCTCTCTTCCTCTCTGTATAATTTGTGGTTAATGACGCCTAATGATACATGTGTGCATCCAGCTCACATAGGCTATACAATCACACATCCATGCAAAGCTGTTTATTTTTCTTTTTTACTCCTCCTTTCCAGGAAAGGGTGTAGATGATCTGACCCCCCCATCCCTCCTTTCCCTCCTTCATTTTTCCCCCTCGTCAACCTTTTGTTCCTCCTCTTCTCCTTCCCTCCCGTGGACAGACAGATAGGTGTCCCTGGGGTGAAGGAACCCCTCGTTAAAAAAAAAAAAAAAAAAAAAAACTGTCCATCCTCCTCCTCCTCCTCCTCCTCCTCCTCCTCCCTCCTCCTCTTCTCCTCTCTGCATCTCATCCACCCACACACTCTCTCTCTCTCTCTACCCGTCCATGCATGCCAAATGGACAAGGAAACCCTGAGTCCCCCCCCCGGACACATTTTTCATCGATACCTCTGTTCTCTTTCCATCTCTGATCTCCTGTGATACAAAAGCCCCGCAGGCCCCTTCAGAGGGAAATAAAAAATACCACCGCTGCTGCTGCTGCTGTTGTTGCTTTCTGTCTCGTAAAGCCCACATGGAATAATTCTTCCAGCAGCTGACAGTAAACCTCTCACTGTGTCTGCTTTGGGGTAAACACATCACCGAGTCGTGGTCAGAAGAAGTGAACATTGCTTTCTAAAAGCAGGTCTGAGGAGGTGTTTTTTGTTTTTTAATAATGAAAACATGAACTTTTGTTGGTTAAGAGAAGCCGTGTTTGCTGAGAGTGGGTGGGTGACATCTGCAGGAAAACGGATCCCATCAAGATGATGAAATACGAGTGTGTAGGTGTCGGATATTCAGTATATCCTACATTTATATACATTTAAGTTAATCTAACTCTGGTGAAACTGGCTGCAGTGTGCTGTCTGTAATAACTGGAGTACAAAAACAGGAACGACAAACCTTGATTGTTACAGTAATTCACTCAACCTGAAATTTAATTTGTAATTCCCTTCTGAAGAGAGATTATGTTGTGTTTGAATCTTCAGAGCTTTAAAGTCAATGAAAGGGATGTTGAACTCCAGCGTCTTTTTATGAGATATGAGATTAACTATAAATACAAAGAAGTTCTGATAATTAAACCACAGATGCTCTATCTTCCCACTGTTATTACAGACGGTGAACTCACCACAGACACTGTCCCACTGTTATTACAGACGGTGAACTCACCACAGACACTGTCCCACTGTTATTACAGACGGTGAACTCACCACAGACACTGTCCCACTGTTATTACAGACGGTGAACTCACCACAGACACTGTCCCACTGTTATTACAGACAGTGAACTCACCACAGACACTGTCCCACTCTTATTACAGACAGTGAACTCACCACAGACACTGTCCCACTGTTTTACAGAATAAACTACGACATTCAATGTTTTTATAAAACAAACTTTAATAAACGTGCTGTTTGTTGCATAGATGGATGTGTAGCTGTTATAATCAGGAATGTCTGAGGTTTCCCTCCAGGTGTCTCTGTAGGAACACGTAGCCACTGTTAGCTGTTAGCTGTTGGACCCCCCCACTCTGCCTCCTCCATTCATTCATCACTGACCAGCTGAGCGGTCTCTCAGGGGCCATTTTCTGAACCATGTGCTGTGTTTGCCTGAAACTCTTCTTCAACTCTTCTTCATTTCACCCGATGTTTAAATTCTGAGCAGGAAAGTCACAAACTAACACAACAAGACTCAGAAACAGACGAGAATACGAGTTATGATTAGTAAAAGTTATAATCTGTAACGTTTCCAGGAGCTGTCACACAAAGATGGTAGAAACCTCCTGAACCATGAACACTGAAGGAAACCTAACCGGGAGAAGCTGACTGCAATGACACCAATGGTGGTGAAGACAACAACTCCCATGATCCAACACGGCTTCACCACCTCATCACACTTCCTGTTTTGTTATTTATCGTTGCTCGTGACGGTTTCCCGTTGAAAGTGGAACTTCATCGCAGTTTTTTTCCCCTGTGATCTCATGTGCTTTCCACAACAGAGACAATAAAGTATTCATAAGCACATTCTGCTGCCCTCTAATGGGCAAAAGTGTAATACAAATCTAAAATGACCTCTTTCTGGTTTACTGTGAGCAGCTTATTTTCATGCCCAACCGAACGCTCACCACCCCGTTAATTATTGATGATAATGAGTCAGATAATTGAAAATGTTAACTGCCTCCTCCGTTCTTTGCCTCAGAGATATGTGCTGCCAGAGAACCGCTCATGTATTATGCAGATTGAGTGTTATTAACCCTAATGGCCCGAAAGAAATGAGACAATAACCATTCAGGTCTAATTCCATTTGCATTACAGACTGTTCGTCCTCTCGGCGTCCAGCGTCCACTGCGGCCCCGTCCACTCTCGCCCTTTGTTGCCCCCCGCCTTCATTACTGTTAACTCCTTCTAACGCAGGTACTAATCTGCATATAGTGAAATTGCAACTAAAGAAATCTGGCTGCTGGTGACAGAAAATGAAATGAAAACACATTCAGAGTAGACCGATATGACAAGTTGATGACCTGGTAATTAAAAAAAATCCTCTTCTTGGCTTTTCTAAAGAGTATAAATTCAGGCACACTTGTACTTTCTTTGCCCACTGAGTCCGTATTTTTTGTATGCGTTACATTAATCAACCCACCGACTGAATCCTTACGCAGAGACCTCGCTCTCTGATGTGCTTTATTATTCTATTTGTTGCTGCAGACTCTTGTTCTAGCAACTTGAAAGACCAATGAATGTTTCAGAGTCGGTGTATAGACATGAGGTTCATTTCAGCTTTATATTTTCAAATGTTTGACAACTTTTATGGTCAAAACAAGGCAAACGTATCCACAGAGGGGTCTGAGGGGCAGGAATGAACATACAGGACAAACGGGGTGAGGAGGGTAAGCACAGTGGACAGTCTCTCGGGAAGGAGTGGAAATCGGGGGCAGTACACTGTATATATATGCTGGTGGGCGGAGGTCAGTTACTGCGGGGCAGGAGTGTCTGGATCTCACCTGAATTTCAGTTTGTTGCTGATTCAACTCACGTCACCGAAACATCAGCACCCACTTTCTCATCACGTGTTTCTTTGAAAGCGCCATTCTCGTGGGTCCTTCTGCACTTCCTCCCCTCTTCACCATCAATCATCATCATCATCGGCAGGCAGCAGTGCCCCCAGGAACAGCCCAAACCTTCAACTCTGTGCGACATCATCAGTTATTCATGATGTTCAGTTCACTCCTGATTAATTCTCATCACCCGGTTTTTATCACATTTATCACCCTGAAGACGTCACTTGATTTTAAATCTGCTAAAACTCAGGAAACAGTAAATCTTCAAAGGGATTCGTTAGTTCCCCAAAACTCATCGCTCACTTCGAGAGCTCCTCGGGAAGATCTACGACAAACACAGAGTGTAAATAATAATGCTGCTTTTCATTTACTTGGAAGTCGGAGCTGGAAATGACATCACACCTGAGCTTGATCCATTATGACAGGTCGGAAAACCAATCTCCAGCCATTAGCTGTCGTTAGCAGTACAAGTTCATAACAAGGCATTACGCTGTGTGACAATACCGTGTGTAGTGCTAACAAACAGAATATTACTCGTTTTTTTACAGATGGAGCAGCCATCTTGGATTTTGAGGTCGGGGTCAGTGAGGTTCTTTTACTTCTTCTTCTCTTTGGAAATCCAACTTCAGTTAAAGTTTCCCGCAGATGGAAAAGATGTTTTCGGTCTTCTCCCGACTGGATTCAGTAAGAGTTTGACTGCTGTGGAGGTGGGTGTGGTTTACAATCAGCCACAGGAGAGAGCGAGGTGTAGGGAAGGCTTGTGAGAGCAGCGCCAGGTGAGCTGATGATCTCAGCTGGTACTCATTGAGTAATCACACTCACCTCTCTTAAGGCAGTAGTGAGCTGGACCTCATGGTTCATCCAATCACCTGTCTGTCCTTTACCAAACAGTTTACAACAATGAATGTTTCAGTTGAGATACACGAGACAAAGACAAAACAAGACAGACATCACTGTCGACTCTCTCTTAAATCTCTGGTGCACGTTAGAGTCATCAAAACTACAAAAATAAATGTGAGCTTTTGTGCATTAAGCTCATGTTTGTGAAACGTTTCATCCTCTAAGATGTCACTCACTCTCTAAGTTTAAATTGCATTTCCATGTAAGACTCCATCAGTCTGTTTCTTTCTGAGCTGAGGGAAAATAATTATAAAGGCATTAACAAACATGTTTCATGTACCGTCATCACGGAGATGGGAGATTATAAGTGTCCAGAAGTTTGCTGTTATTGTTACATTAAGCTCAGAAAGCCCTTCCTGGCATCCAAATGGAAATGTTGTGAAGTGTTTTAGTCTGAGGGGATTTTATGTTTCAGAGGGGATTAGCTTGTTGCTGTCAAACCAAATGTTGGTTTTTATTGTAAAGTTTTAAATCATCTGCAGCGTTGAGTTGAGAGAAAGACGGGACAAACTGTCTGTGAAGAAGTACCAGGAAATGTGGCAGCAGAGTAACAGTCAATGAATGACTTAATGACTTGATTTATGACTAAAACCTGAGTGGTCAACATAAACAGGCAGCAGACATTTTGTCCCGTCACAGCAGGAATAAACGACACTGATGTCCTCGGCTTTACTTTCAGCTCTTCTGTTCCTGCAGACTACAAACACAAAAGCTGGTCTTTCTCCTGTTTTACCAGCCGGGGGTGGACACTCTGCCCTTTGCAGATTAAACAGGTGATAATAATCTAATGAACCCTTAATTTATCTGACATTAGTCAATAATCTGTGGGTGTTCATTTGTAATGTGCGTGTGCGTCAGTGTAATTATGTACTTGTGAGTAAGTGGTGTTTGAAGGTGAAGTGTTTGCTCTCTGAGCCTCGTTTACTCTCTCTCTCTGTTCTGCTCTTTGTACCTCAGAGATCTTCTGAAGCAACCTGAACGTAATTATCACTTTAAAGAAAACTGCATTTCATCATAACTTCCTGTCAAAACCATTGACAGTATACATAGTGATCAACCCGAACACAGTGAGGACTGACAGTGAATAACGCTGATTATCTGCGGATCAGGGCTCCTGTCAGTGGGGGGGATATCTCCGTCAGATCAAACTGTCAAACAGTGCTGATCAGATATGGATTCAGATTCTGTTGTTGACTATTTCTCTCCTCTAATCTGTTCACAAACATATTTAACTGTTTATCCAGAATACTACATCCTGTGCGACCAGGCGACCCGCCATTGTTTCCTGATACCGTCTAACTGTCATGGCTGCGGCAAGAAAGCCGATTTTTGAGGCGTCAGACCGGTTCTCCACAAACCGATGGGTGACACTTATTCTTATTTGGTCAAAAACATTTTACATTTACATCAGAGAACAATCTGACACTGTTACAGCTGCTGATCGTAACACAGTTATAGTAGTAATTATATTTCTGTGGTAAATTTAGATTTAATTACAGACTCTGGTTATTAAAGTGTAATTACACCACTCAGTTCCGCTCGCTCCCTTCCTCTCAGCAAATAAAATATACATCAGATACACCTGCAAAGGACAGGTGGGGGCGTGGTCTTGACACCTGTTTTGTCATGTAATTGCACATCACAGCTCCCTCGCTTCACCCTCTCCTTTCATACAGCAGAAACTACAGTGCCTCTAAAAGCCGACCTCCTGCTGACGGCCGACTATAATACCTTGAGCTTTCATTCTTTTTGCAGCAGAAAGCCGAGGCGTCGGTCTTTAACATCATCACGTTGTGCGCTCAGGGTGATGTCACTATGTTGCGTTACCTTACGTGTAAAACGTGGCGGTAGCGGCAGCTGATTGGCGCAGAGGAGAGCTGCTGTAAATATTTGTTAATGTTTCTACATTTAAAAATCCCTTGAATCACTGTTTTTTGTTTTTATTTAATAAAACAGGTCCAATTTTTGTGTTTTGGTTTTATTTATGAGTCAACTTCAATACTTATAGTTTTTATGCTTTATTTACTTATACCACCTTCTAGCTGAGGTTGTACAGATTTGAAGGATATGAATCATTTCAAGATACTCCGATGCCGATGTAGGCACTGGAGGAACATTTTACTGCAGAGGTCTAATGCAGCGTACATCCTGTACAGTGTCAGTGTCCGTAGTTTCACTCAAATATAAAATACACACAGATTCAGGAGGTCTGTATCTTAAGTATCACACTGGTGACCCTTTGCAGTGATGTTAATCTTACAGACAAACTGCATATTGGCCTCATTGATTTCCAGATGCAGATTTATGTTTTTAATCGTCCTTCCAGATAGTGCAACAAATCCCAGTTAAACACCAGTGTACAACACCAGTTACAGTGTGATTAGATTTCTCTCCCCAGTAATAAATCTCTCTCCTCTTTCATGTTTCCATGGTGTGTTCAGGGACAGATTTATGATTTTCACTATCATATGTAAATGAGAGCAACAAATGACTTTCACCCACATTCAGATTGAGTTAAACTGTACGGAGGCCAACATGAGCCCATAGCTACTGAATATCTGCCTCACTTTGTCTTTTTTTAATATTTTCCACTTGTTCTTCACCGCTCTGTTTGACTTTAATCATGTTTTCATGAAGTCTCCAGTGTCTCCGCTTCACAACTAATGGGATGTTTTGGGTCTGCGCGTTTTATAATTCAGTGTGTGAAGCAGAACGAGTGCAGTTTAAAGCAGGATTGTTGGTGTTTTACTACGGAAGCTTGAAGTGATACAACTGTTAGCTTTCTTTATTGTTGTAATCATCATTATCATCATCATCATACACACATCACTGGGTCTCAGTGTGTCTGCGGATGAGCCTCGTTTGTTTCTGTTACAGTCCTGCCGACACATTAAACACGTTTAACAAGTGTGGGAGATTTCATACTTTCAGTTTATTAACACATTTTAATTTGATTTGTGACGTCCGCCGTAGGTTGGTGAAGAGTCGGTGTGAAGCTCTGTGTGGTCAGCTCTGACTGTCGCCATCTTGGAGCTCCTGACTCCTAATCTAATCCATAAAATGGGCAGAAGACACAAATATTTGAACAGTTTTCATCCTTCACAACAGAATTTACAACTGGATGTTATTTAGCTCCATCACACAAAAAGAATGTGGACAACGAGAAGCTAATAATTAATAAATTACATAGAATAGATGAAACTATGTTAATATATTGAGCAAGAATCGTCACGTTTTGCCATCCCGTCATTCCATCAGATGATTTATTTGTCAGCCTGAATTCACGTGAATGCAGCATAAAATTTAAGAGTATACGTTCATATAAACACATTAAGGAACAATGTGTTTCATCATTTTCTACACTGTTTTCCACCATTTTCTGTCAACTTGTTGCGCCCCCTCCTTCTGCAATGACATACTACTACTACTGTTTAACTCGATGAACCAACTCCTAATAATCACATAACTGTGGTGGATGGAAACAAGCATCCATTCACTTTTTCTTTTGTTAAATTTCAGTTACATTTTGTGACACATTTGGACAGGAACCGGGTTACTGTTTAGATTAAAATGGTATAAATGTTATTTTGGTCAACTCTCAGCTCCACTGACTGATGCTACAGTTTGTGAAGATGTTAAATCTGAGTAATCTGTCTCTGTGGCTGCTTGGAGTCTCTCTCATGTTGTCTTTCCAACCCAACAACGATACATACAAACTGTCCTGCAGCATTCAGCTTTTTGTGATAGATCCTCACACACACACACACACACACACACACACACACACACACACACACAGTATGAGTGACAGTTACATTACAGGATGTGACCGACCTGTAATACCTGCAGGTCGACACACATTCATATTTACTTTAATAAAGCGACCTCAGATCAGATCTGTTGCTCCGTTCTTCAGCAGGTTTCTGACTCTTTATATAAAACCTGTTCGTATGTGGCCACCAGCGGTTGAATGTAACTGAGTACTTTTACTCAAGTACTGTACTTGAGTACAAATATGAGGTACTTTTTTTGAGTCTTTATGATCTACTGCACTACATTTATCTGACAGAATAAGATTTCATACGAAGAGTTTATAAAATGTTTTGTTATAAATTAGATTACCCAACAGTTTATAGAAGTACAGCTGAAACCATTAGTCTATTAATCAATAATTATTAGAAGTACAAACAAAGGAACATGAAAAGTATTCTTTAAAGAAATACTAACCCCAACCTTAATGCAGAGTGATTTAAACATCAATCATAGACATTGGATTTAAATAACTTAAATGTACTTGAAGTGTCGACTGTATTATCTGAAACATATATATCGGAAAAGTATCGGATCAGGACTCGGTATCGATATTCAATGTTAAATCACTTGGATCGGATTAGAGGCTAAACAAACTTGATCGTGCCATCCCCAATAAGAATCACATTACATAGGATGCATATCATGATATACGGTATACTGGTGTAAAAACAAAACCAGATCTGTAAGGGGCCCACTCAGGGTTAACTGCAGGGGCAGGGGCCCGCTCAGAGTTAACTGCAGGGCCCGCTCAGGGTTTGCGTTACAGTGCTGAACTCAGTCCAATAATGTACAAGTGTTTGCTCAGCGTAGATGATACAGGTTTAACTGCTGCAGGATGAGCTGATTCTGGATGAACGTGGTGCAACGACATCGACTGGTTGAAACTAACTGTTGAACAGAAGCTGAAGGAGTTCGTGCAACAGTCGGCTCAGAAACATGACGTCATGTGATATTTATGTAGAAATTAAACTAGAGCTTAAACTGGATTTTATTATTTGTTGTACGGAAACCAAAAGTACAGACAGAATATTAGTCATTTTAGAGTCGACGCCAGAAAGTTTGTTGGTAGATATTCAGAGCCGGATAAAAACCTCTGTAACTACATCATTTGGATGTCACATCTTATTTGAATATAAGAATGTGAGAATAATAAATTACAGAGAACAATATCTGCCAAAGTATTACATAAAATCTATGTTTAAATTAATGTTACAGTCAGATATTGAAGTTATCTGTAAATAGGTTCCTTTCTGAAGAATGTCCTTCCTTTGTTTGAGGAACATTAGTTGAGACATGATTTAATACTCAAAAGGAAAAAACAAAAACAAAAAAAAAACATCCACAACTTGAGCTGGGAACTCATTACCATCTGTTAATGTGTGTCTTTATCTCAACAGGAAGTGTGTCCACTGTGAGACACCGTACATGAGACATACTATCAGAGAATCACACACATACATACACACACACATACATACACACACACACACACACACACACACACACACACACACACAGCATATCATATTACACTCTCATAACAGACAAATGATCTGTGATCCCTCTTTTGGCAATCCTGAGGACTAGTTGCTAAGCAACCAGGGGAGTTTCTAAAAGCACTGGTATCTCCTCTGCAGAGGGGGAGGAGGGGGAGTGACAGTGGTACAGAAACATTGAATTGGATGTTGAGTTTGAAGCTGATTATGTAACACTTGAAGCCGGCGTGTGGGATTGACTATAAATATTCCTGATCCCCGCTTCGAGCCTCAGAGCCAGATCCTGCTGGCTGCAGGTGAACGGGGGATTCGAACCCGTTCTGCTTCCTGTTTGTCGAGCAGCAGCAGATTTCCTCAACAGCATCAGTACAACGCTCTGCCAAACACTGCGAGCCAAAGTCAGGATTAAACAGAAATAGACTGATGAGCTGGTTCAGATCACTGCGAGCTGTTCATTCCTCTGAATGTCTCCGGGCTCAAGGCCGGGCTGAAGTTAAATAACTGCCCCAACTAGTCGAGGCAGACGCCCACCTAGAGTCGGGGTCTGCTCAAAGTTTTTGCCTCTTAATCCTTTGCTTACATTGTTACTTATTGTAATGTTATTTCTGGAAATGATTTGTTTCCCTAAAATCTGTACAACCTCAACTGAAAGGTTATACAAGTCAATGCTTGCTCATGGTGGGAACTGTTGGGTCACTCCAAACTTTTACTTTTTGTGACGTTTGCATCATGTCACACAATATTTATATAACATATTACATAACATATTTTAAAAAGTTTTAGTTTTTATTAGTTTTTATTGTTATAATATGATGTATTCATCAGAATAGATATCACAATAGAGACACATTAACTCAGTCTCAATAAACAGATGCATCTTCAGACTTGAAGACAAATTTGACCAAATTGACAAAACGGACATTTCCTGTATATTTTTAGTTTAGTTTTAGTGAACTATAATAACCTTGGTGCAGCAGAATGCCTTTCAAAAAGAAAGTTTGAATTCCTTACGTGGCTTCTGGCGTCCATAACAACTCATTAATGGTGCATTGTGGCAAACGTGAAACGCACCACCTCACTACCAGAATGCATTGCACGGCTGCTCACATGAAAAGGAAGCGTGGAAATTACTGATCCTGTGGACATGTTGGAGCAAAAATGTCCAAACCTTTGCCAGGAAAAGGTCTGGAACTCTTGCCAACAATTTACCAGAAACACTTTTAAAGTATGTTTTGGAGTCCAGAAAGTAACGAGGAAAAAAACAACAGAATCTGATGTGAAAGAGTTTGTGTCCAAAAAGCAGAAAACAAAAAAAACATATGAACGAGACTGATTTTATGCTCTAAAAGCTCTCTCACACACTGAATTTGAGCTCCTACTTTTGGCTGAGCCACCACATATTGATAAAAAAGAAGACATCTTGCATGGACATGTTCACATTTCTGTCAGCATCATGCTGAATCTACTGGTGTTCATATTTTGGACAGAACTGCAGCTGCTCAGATATACGTTTACTTTCTATTCTCCATGTGCTCCGAACCTGGTCTCCTGGTCCTGGTTCTCTCCGGAACGTTCCAGCCCCCGACTCCATTATCTCTGGTTCCAAACGGTCATTCTAAAGACTCATAGACTTACTTTAATTCAAGTTAAACACAGAAAACATGATTCAACACAAGATGTGAACATATTTACATTTATGTCATTCTGTTTCATAATCTTACCACAACAATATACTGACACGAGCCATGACGTGCAGTATTTGTACAATAGGGGAACATGAGGAATACAGAGATAATAACTAACCACCACAGAGCCAGTTTGTTCTGTCAAGTTCTCTTTATCCAAGTGAAGTGTAGAGACCTGATAGATTGAACTTCATCCAGTTTCATTGCTCCCATAATGCTCATATAGATTCTTTTCCTTTTGTATTTCCATCTTCTTGCACTCGAAGCACCTTATTAAAAAAGGTTCTGCAAACTTACCTGACTGCCTGAGGCTCACAACCTGAAGTCACAGTGACAACGATTGCAGCTTTTATTCACCATAAGAAAAGGATATAAAACTGAGTCACGTATAAATAGATGAAGTAATAAAACAGATTAAAATGTATAAAAATAATGATAATAAATAATAATAATGACAAATAAATAAGTAATAAGAGATAGAAAGATCCCTCACTGAGGACTTCAGGGTTGATTGAGTCCACTAGCTGAGGGTTCACAGGCTACATTAGTGTCTCTGTGTTGGCCTGAGAGAGAAATTGTCACACTCTTAGTAACGTCTCCACTGTGAGGTTAAAAACTAAAATCTAAATCAAACATATATCTAAGGTTTTTCACTTTTTGACGGGTTTAATGCCACAGCTTGCAGTTTGTCTCTGAGCTTCAGTAATTCAATTCAATTCAATTCAATTCAATTTTATTTTATTTGTATAGCGCCAATTCATAACAGAAGTTATCTCAGGACACTTTTCAAATAGAGCAGGTCTAGACTGAACTCTTTAAAACATTAATTACAGAGACCCAACAGTACCACCATGAGTAAGACCTTGGAGACGGCAAAAACGTCCTTTTAAGAGGCAGAAACCTCGGACAGACCCTTCGACTCTATGTTGGAGAGAGAGAGAGAGAGAGAGAGAGAGAGAGAGAGAGAGAGAGAGAGAGAGAGTGGGATACTAACCTGAACATCATCAGCTTTCTAAAATGTTAATGAGTTCATTATTGACATCCTTATTTATATTATCATTTAATATTTTTTGGATCAAGATAATTTTTTCTAAGCGTCAACCAACGTTGCGTCACAACTTATTGAGTAACTATTGATTGTTTAAGTTTCTCATCACCCTGTATTATATGAGAAAGGACATGAAGGACAAATGATAAAGACAGGGTGACGTGCGTGGGGGTGGTGAGTGCCTCTGTACAGACTCCTCTGTGGGATTCACTGCTGTGACAGAGCTGACGGTCCAAAGCGGCGCTCCTGGAGCTTCCCTAGAAGAGTTTAAACCATAAGAGAGAGTCGATGGCTGACTTTCTCAGCAGATGGATGTGGATACATTATTTAACATGATGCACAGGTCAGGACCAAAAAAGTAAACAACAACAACAACAACAGCAAGAGAGAGCAGAAGTAATCTGCTGGTTGGTGCTGGTTGTAATGTAATTTAAAAAGGACTGTGTAATGTAAAGCATGCGTACCTCTGATAGTATTTGATATTTGGTGTTTGACAGGTATTTTATTCTACAGTTTAATCAAACTAAATACCAACCTCCCTTTTTCTGTTAATTTGACTAATGAATAATCCTTTAATTGTACTTCTCTTTACCAGAACATAAACTACACAGACGATTATTTGCTGATAACTACTGTTAACACCGTTATGTAACTGTTGTTTCCTGATAAAGCTTTTATTACTGAGTCTATCTGTAGGATCATCTGCTGCAGCCTCTCCTCAGCAGACAGTGGCTGAATTTCAATGAGCTGCAGTGTAAACCTGAAGTGTTTGGTTCATCGACCGTCTCGTTCTGTACGGACACAGATAGAAGACCACAGACGTAATGTTCCACTCGGTTTATTTAACAGAAAACCGATGGAGCCTAGAAGGTTTCTGACACTGTCACGTCTCGTATCAGTGCTTCGGTCAGACCTGAGCAGAAATACACCAGGGCTTGTTTTTACATATGCTGGCAGCCAGTAAACACTTTTCTCTGATTATTATTTTATATCTGCTGTCTTGAGAGCGATGTTTGGTTCAGCATATTTATTAAAAAGCTAATTATAGTAGCCAATATCTCTGAATGTGTGTTACGTGCCCCTGTCAGGACGGAGGACAGTTTGACGACAGCGAATAAAGTACCAAGGTGGTTTTTCTGTTAGCTAGCAGCAGGTAACATTAATGCTAGCGATAGTTAGCAACTTATAGCAACAAGTCCATCTGGAAACTCCATAAATCACCAAACTGTCCCCTGTCTGTCTCAGAGGTTGTGTTCACTGCAACTACATTAGCAGTTAGTCTTCGCTCTGAGTGGTTAAGATTTGAAGATTGATTGACAGGTGAATGTCTGATATTATTGGTTGAAAAATCATATTGTAGTGCTACAATATGACTGGCATTGTGACCTTAAATGGTTAAAAAGAGGTTTTTCATTTGGTCTGCTTCTGCTGTGGCTGTACTGGAAGCTGGAATTGAGAAATATAGAAACATATGAATGTGTTATTTTATATGAAACTATAAAATCAAACAAAGTACATTAACATACACAAATACAACTCATAATACAACTTTAATGTAGGATTACGTTCAAATTGATGGCCACCGTGTTTATATGAATCAGGAAATATCCATACTGAACAAAGTTCGGTCTGAGCTCTGCAGTTTGTTATATAACTCCAGTAAAACTGCAGCATTTATACTTCCTGTGTGTTAACTGGAAGGTTTGACTCTCTGTGGTTAAAACATGGCGGAGTGAGCTTGGCATGATGAACTCACTAAACACTAATGTGTTGATGCTGTTTTGTATGCAGTTAGTTTACTCTCACATTTATTTTGTGGATGTTTGACAGTTGCTGCCACCTGCTGGTGGATCCAAACTTCACACCCTGCAGCTGAAAGGAGGAACCAGTCCCCCACCTCCACTCACTTCAGCCTACAGGGCAACATCTGTTTTAAAATGTCTAGTAACACCTATTCCTGTAGGGATCTTATGAGGATCTATTGTCAGAAAGGTAATGTAATATCCATAGGTATGTTTTCATTAGTTTATAATCACCTGAAAATAAGAATCTTTGTGTTTTTGTTGAGACGTTTTTATCTACAGAGGAAGCGGGTCCTCTTCTTCTTTCAATTATATTCCATTTCTGACAATAGATCCTCCTGAATGTTACACACTGGACCTCAATGAACGATGGTTGAATAAAGTAAAAATACATTCTAGATCCACATTTGCGTGCTGGCATTTATCTCATTGTTTATCTGTCCGGCCCAACGTACAGTAAGTTATTACAGCTTTTGTTATTCATGTGAACAATTTGAGGGGCGTGTCCAGAGGGAGGGCCTGGGCCACCCCTGAAATCTGATTGGCCCACCCCAAGTGCAGCCCATTTATCCTCCCTCCTTCCATTATTTCAGAGGCTGTAGTGGGCTCTGTTTTAAAGATACTGGTATCATATGAAACTAGATGACCTAACATCTCCATTGACACAACCATGACATGTTAGCATGTCAGCAAGGAAGATAAATAATGCTCCAAAGTTAGGGTACATTTTGGTGATGGAACAACTGGCAGGGACTTTTTTAAAGGGATCCATTGACCTCTGACCTCAGGATATCTTAAGGAAAATTGGTTCTATGGGAACCCATGCGTCTCTTCTTTACAGACATGTTTTTGCATGTGGTATCAATGTGTTATTTTAGTGTATTTGAATATTTCTGCATATTGGGGTCCATAAACCGTATTGGAATTAAATTGGGAGTGACTGGAAAGCTGAGACACAAACTTTATGCCACCCCAGTCAAAAAAGTCTGAACATGCACATTTGCTCCTCAAGAAGTTACAAAACTGAAAGTTTCTGGCTAAAATGACTAATTTTGTTCACAAAATGCTCAAACACTCACACTAATATACTCTTTTAATCATTACATAATGGACAAAAAAATACAAAACACAATTAGGAATATGAGCCGGTCCAACCTTAATTTACTTGCCTGAGCCATTTGTTGATACTTTACATAGTTTGTGCCAAAATATGTGCAAGCAAATCACAGGTTCGTCTTCTTTTCTCCAAAAATGATTTTACTAGAGATAACAAACCCTCTGTCACTGACCGGCTGCAGTACTGAGAATAAAAATAGGGACATTTTCTAAGAAAGTTTTCTTTGTTTTTTTCTTGTGTGCAGCTCTTTCTGAGCCCATTAACTGTAACTGACATGTTAGACACATTCAAACATTCACTATGGTACAAGCTTTTGCATTGCATTTATTTTTCAATGAACCAATAAAGAATTTCACCAGAACTCAGAAATACTCAGAAACAAACATTTTATTGTGCTATATGGGCCTCTTTGGTCCATGCTTGCGGATAGCAACACAGAGCAGACGTCATTTATACACAGATAATTGCTGAGTGGGCAAAGGAGTTTCAAACAGGTGTATTAAAGATTCATAATTGTGCAAGTCATTTCTATCAGCTGTGATTAGATGTTTCCCTTTTATTCAATGCAGTTAATCCAATAGAGTTTTGGGTCTTCCTATGAGATCTGTGTAGTATTCAGTAGTATATATTAGGCAGTTTGGAATACAGCCACGGCCAGTGGAGAACACAATAATGAGTCTCAATAATAACCCAACATCTCATTTTACAAAACATCATTCTGATAACATATTATCTTATCATAATCAGATATTTTACCTCCTTAAAACATACACATTTCTTTATGTATGCACACAGAAATAAACAATAAATTGTTTTCTATTTGCAAAGATATATATTGAGACATTTTTGGTTGTGCTGGCTTGTGATGCTACAGTGACTTCCTGTTGATATAGTTGATTAGCGCTAAAGACTAGCAAAGTTTATTTAGTTTTATAATGAAGCATTCTTGTTTAGTAACCACTTGTTAGAACCTAATGAGAACTTAGGAAGGATGAAGAGCTGCTGCAGCCCGGTCCTCGCCTCTGTTCGGTAAAACTTTAAAGTTTTGTTTTAATAAAACAGCACTATGATCATGATAATCATGATAATTCACTGTATCACGCATCTTTTAGCCTTAATGTGTTCTGCTGTAACTATCCCTACGGCTCCGAACACACCTCCTACTGCTGCACCGACTGCAACTCCTGCTGGAATTCCAACTGAGCTCCCAACAAAGTGAGATACTGCTCCTCCGAGACCGGCTCCAGCTAAAGCAGAGCCATTAACAGAGAGTGTGATTCTCTTCCAAACTCCAGAACCTTTTCCTTTTTTCTCAGCCTCCACGAGCATTTCAACGGTGTAGCACTTCCCTCCATTTTTCTGAACCATGACGTTAATCTCCTGCAGAAGCTTGGTGACTTGAGATGGACTCTGATCTTCATTCTCAATATCATGGGATCCCCCATTACAGTAAGTGACAAAGTTTTTGAGATCATTGTTTTCTTCGATGAACTCTTGTATGGTTTTCCTGTTGTTCTTCAGCTCGTCTCCATGGGTGAACAAAGCCATAGTGTAACATGTAACAGTTTCGCCAAAGGTCTTCTTGATAATGTCCACAGCATCCTGGTCTTCTTTTGTAAATCTGTCTAAACAGGAAAGCACAAATAGGAACACATGAGGACCAGGCGCAGCAAGTGAGACACATTGCTTGACCTCCTCCATCACCTCTTCGTCTGTTTTTTCCGTGCTACATAGACCAGGAGTGTCAACAACAACCACCGTTCGTCCTCTGATCTTTACTTTTCCCCTCTGACACTTCTCTGTATCAGGGAGAAACATGTTTTGACTTTCAAGGTCAGGTTTGTCATTTTCCTCTGAGCTTCTCAGGAGAGTCTTCATGACCGAAGTCTTTCCAGCTCCAACCTTCCCAACGAGCACAATCCTCAGTTCTGAATGCTCTGTTGGGAAATATTACACATCAGTGGTGGAAAAATAATCTCTTAATGCAGTAAAACAATACCATAGTGTAGAAATACTGTTACAAGTAAAACTCCTGCACTCAAACTTTTACTTAAGTTAAAGTTAAAGACTTGTTGATACCTGTATTAGCCACTGTGTTTTAAACTGAATAGTGGGATCCAAGTGCTGAAATAACAGAAGATCTGCACTTTGTACAACCGTTATCTACCGTTATCTACCCCAACCCCTGACCTGACCCAGCCTGAGCTCCGGATGTGGTTGGTTTAATCTTCTTCTAAAGTAGAGAAATGTATGTATTTCAGCTTTTGCTGTTGGTATATTTGAAGTTTGGAAGAAATTTCATTCAGTTCGTTATGGACTTATTTTGGTGTAATACCGACTAAGGTCAGTAGGTGGCAGCAGGACATTTGGCAGCCAACCAGGACTCTGTTTTGTGCAATTTTTCCCCCGCCATTCTGAAGCAAGGAGTCAACATGCACATAATATTTAGTTTTTGCTTGTTAAATGGAGTTCCCCAAGATTGACTCCATGGTCCTCTTCTATTTAACATGATTCCATTAGACCACATTAGATCATAATTATGCAGACAACACCCAAATTTACCTTGCTTTAACAGTCAAGTGTCAGTTTGTAACGGTGTTTTTGGACGAGTCACGTGACCATATACCACACCCATTCATTTATATATCCCATTGGCTGAGATGTTTGTGGATGTGGATCAGAGGATTTATGTCCAGACTGAGAAACTAATCCAATACTTTAATTTCCAGGTTAAGTTACAGTAGTGGTCTTTTTAGGTCTAGCCAAAAAACCTTCAGACAACTGTTCTCAGGTCTCTGCACTGGTTTCTGATGTGTCAGACAAGAAAAATAGCTTGAAGTGCTTCTGCTTGTATTTGAAGATCTCAGTGGTTTAGGATTACAAAATGTCCAGTCTTTCATGGCACAAATGTTGAAATTGTCCAGACCTATAAATACTTGGGAACTGTGTTTGACGCCAGATCGAGATTTAGTGAAAATACAGATGTCATTGTGAAAAAGACTCAGCAGCGTTTCTTTCTGCCTATGTAAACTAAACTCCTTTGGAGTAGATCAGAAAAAATGTAACAATATTTTAACTTTACCAATAATTTTAGAGCTTGCAGTCGGTTCTTTTGACAAAGAGATTGATGATAAACACAAACATTGCGGATACAGCTTTATTCTGAAGTCCTCAGAAAAGCATACAAGATTAATTATTAAGCTGCTGCCATTAGGAAAGCGCTTTAGACTGCCTGTATGTAAAACAAATGGAAGGAAGTCTGGTTTTATTCCAGAAGCCATCAGACTTGTGAACAGTCACAATACAAGAAAGGGTTAGTTTACCTTGTGTATAGACCGATAGATGCTCCTTGTGTATGTCCTCTAAAATATGTCATACTTGTAGTTTTAGATTATTATTATTATTATTATTATTCTTTTGTGTGTGTTAGTCGAAGACTTGTGTATTTCTGTTTGTACACTGGCTTGCCTAAAATTTCCCCTTGAGGAACGAATAAAGTATTTTTAAATTAAAAATGGAAAAAGAAAAGATCTCTGACTGCCTTTTAACAAGTAAAATAAATTTTAAAAACACTTGATTAAATATGCTTTACAAAACTTGCCTTGCCTAAACAAGGTTTTTACTGTCATCTCATTTTTTTTAATCTGTTTTTTATTTGACTAAAAGCCCACACACAAGTCAGTTTTTATCCAAAACACAAAGTTAGTTGTTATGTTAAGTAATCAAGACATAAAACTATGTTAGTTTTATAATCATACAAAATAAGCATTAAAGTTATGTATAATAGCAAATAGGTTCTGTACAGACTACAGACAGATGTTTAGTCAAATGTATAGAAATGGAGGGTTAAATACTTTTTTAACTTAGAGCTGGCAAACAGAGAGAAAATTATTATTGTGCCATACATCAAACCCGAACACAACTACATCGAATATAAGTACTGTTTAGAAAATATACTTACGAGGCAGTACAGATTCTTTGCTCGTCATCTTTGTCTTGTAAACGCAGCTCAACTCTGATGTCTTTTCCTTGTGGGTGTCTTGCTCTGACCATTGTAATTTCCATCTCATCATTATATAGTATAGGTTGCCTCTAGTTCCCTCCCCTGGAATACACATCACCTGTTCCTAACCAAAATCTGACCAGTCACAGATCAGAAATGAAAATGTATCTGCAAGCAACAAATCAGAGCAGAAGTACATTAAGTTTTAATTTATTTCTACAGTTATTGAAAACTGTTTACCTACCTATATACATTTGTAAGTGCACTTTGGAGTATAATCCAAAGATGTACAATGACATAATACAGTATAGATAGAATATAATAGAGTCCAATACAGGAGCAATGCAGTAAATCCTGCCTTGGTGAAGTTTATGTTATGTGGTGTGTCTTTATTAGAAGTAGTTTTATTTAAATAGGGAAATAAAACTCATAATCACATAAAATTACACCTATATAAAGATAGATGCACATACTTGTTTCTTTTTTGTTTTCTCCAAAAATGCAATTTTACATTAGGGCCATTATGGACATGCTGCTTTTCACTTCTTCTGCTGATTTCTGTGAATTACTGAATTGTAATGCAGATTATAAATCACTACCTAAGGTATAATGCCCTACGAGGTCTATTATCAGGAATTATACAAAGTTGACAGTCTTCATCCTGTGGTGTTCAGAGGATTAGGCACTGAAGGCTACACTCAGTGTTGTAAATAACATATTCAGATTGGTTCCAGCACTTTCATTTAGAATGGTGAACAGATTTCTTAGTAGGTGTCCTACATCGGGAATTAATGGCGTCTTGAAACCATCAGAATAAAGTATTCACTCAGACCATGGAGATATTTCTTTCCTGTGGTCATGAGCTGTGGGTTGTGGCTGAAAGACTGATACCACGGATACAGATTCTGTAGGATGTCTGGGTTCAGAAGCCTCAGAGATACAGTAGGCTGAGGAGCGCAGACATCCGGGGGAACGCGGAGTAGAACCGTTGCACTTTTGCCTCAAAAGGAGCCAGTTGAGGTGGTTTGGGCATCATCAGAATCCTTCCTTTGGAGGTTTGCCGGGCATGAACAACTGTTATGAGACCCTAGGGACCCAGAACACACTGGACAGATTATTTATATCTCACCTGGCTTGGAAATGCCTCAAGATCCCCCAGGAGGAGTTGTTTGATGGGGAGAGGGACATCTAGACTATCTTGCTTAGCCTGCGGCCACCACATCTCAGCTTCTTATAAATGGTGGAAAAGGGATAGATGGATATATTATTCCAAATATCCTTCTTTCCTGTAAAAATCTGGCGTCAAATTAACCACAGTACATGACTACCAATGGTTCAGTCACAGATTAGGGTGAGTTATGCTAGTAGTGGCCTCCAAACTTCAGCAGAGATGAGGACTGGGCCACAGAGGTCTGGTAAGCTCACGTCTTTCTAACTTCAAACCAACAATTTTTTTATATTCAAACTTGTAATCTTTTATACAACTTCTTTCACATATGCAGTAGTACTCCCCAACAACTGAAAACACAGGGTTGGAAAGTACTAACATTATCTCATATGACGTATGATAAGCAGGGAGATGGCTTTGAACTGCTCAATGGTGTTCATTCTCCCTCTTGGAACCCAGGACTCTCTGTAAACCTCCACTGGTCTGCAACCCCACCTCTACACCAGTTGACTCTTAAGCTGGGGAGCTTTTTAAAAAGGCCCCACTGGCTCCAACCACCTAGCAGTCTAAGATCCCTGAATGGGTCACTCAATGAGTGGAGTCTACCTTCTCTTTGTAACCGCTGAGCTGGACAGTGTGCTTTTGTCCTAGCAGTTTTGTAGTGAACTGGAAGGGATTCCCAATAAAGGCAGCTTGCTTCCTTGCTCATCTACTGAGGCATTCTGATCCACGCAGGTGATGATTTTGTTCCTTTAAGATGTTTTAAAATATGGCTAAAGGTGGTTTCTTGTCTTTCCTTGCTTCCTTATACAGGAGTGTAAGGGTTCTAAGCTCTTGCTACAGCTCATAGCCACATAGTGCGCACATACTTGTATGTCTTGATCTGCCTGTCCACTTACCCCCATGACCTCCAGCATGACAATCTCCAATGCCTCCTCCTCATACTGCAGCCATGCCTCATGCTTGTTGTCTGGATGTAACCTAACAATGTTCTACTACTCCACTTGGGGCAGAATTCTCTGGCACTCTTTTATTGTCTTGGATGATCTGTTATTGTCCTGCTCCAAGCATCAGGTCCTTCGTTCGTAACGAGTTCTTGCAGACCTTGCCCTCGATACGTTGTGTCTACCAAAGTATTTCTGTTTACTCTGCCGTCTCTTTTAGGCAATACTGTATGAAAGTCGGAGGGCTGATAACCCTGTCTGCCCCAGATTCCATCTTTCCAAGCTGCCAACTGTCTCTCTAGTCGTCACATACCTGTTCGTAGTTGTCACTCAGTTTGTTCCTGGGAGTCAATAGCTACGCTAGACTTCAACATCACCAGGAGATACCTCTCAGGAAACTCCATAATTCTATTTGAAGTGGATCCAAATGTCAGTTAGTTCTTCTCAGCCTAGCTGTAACAGCTGTGCAGTGCAGCTAGCTCCAGGCGTAGCATTGTCAGTTGTGCGCTGCTGGTGGGCTCAGTTCCACCCTGTCCCACACACACAGGATAATTGATATCATCTGGCCTGGGAACACCTCACGATCTCCCAGCCGTTTCTGGCGAGAGAGACATAATAATGGATGGATGAATGCATGCTAATTAACACACAGTGAACCAGTATGGCAGAAGAAAAATAAGCAGATCAAGACCCTGTAGAAGCCCATCAAATATACTGTTTCAAAGTCAGCTACAGGTAGATACTGATCCGCCCAGTGGCCATTCATGGCATTTACCACGCATGTGTGGAGAACACATCAGCAATGTCAACATCAAAGAACATGTGGAGAGAAATAAAAGTTACTATGACACAGTGTGCAATCACAAACACAATTCCCAGCATGTCCTCTGAGGAAAAAAAAACAATAAGCCATCAGCACTTACCCGCAAACAGGTTTACAAAAACAGTGTGGAAAAACTGATAGACGAGCCTCCAAAATACATCAGATTTGATATGCTTCTCAGTCCTCTCCATGACAGTTTTTTTAGGTTACCTTCAACTCAGGTGTGGCCAAGAAGTGAACCGTAAAAGGGGCGGGATTATGGTTTCCTTTAGTTTCTGTTATATATATAATGTTACAATGACAAATGTTGACAAAACGTCTTTATCCAGATGACGTGTCTAGTCGACATCAGCTCATTGTGGATTTCTTTATATATATTTGAAAGTGTATAAAAGGTAATGTATTGTCAGGGAAACAGACTTTTGGCTTGTAAAAAACACAAAAAAAAATGTTGTTGATTAAAAATGCTTTAAAATAATAATCTTTTTTACCATGGTATAAGCTCGATAATGCCCCTTGAGGTGTCCATTTATTAGGAATTAGGCCACGGTTGCCTCCACATTGTCCATTAATTCTTGATAATGGACATTTCGAAGGGCATTGTCCCTTACGTGTTCACCAGTTGGCCAATCAGAAGAAAGGGGGTGGCTTGTTTCAGACACAGGATGAACTGAGGGGCTGCATGAAGGGCCAGTATTAGATAAGGATGTTTTGTGAGTGAATCATGCAATGCTACTCTAGTGGAGTCTCAGACTAAGAATATAGAACTGGAGCATAATAGGTGATGGTATGTCCAGCCATTTAAGCAGCTGTTTATCTCCCATTATTGTTTACTATGACTTAGGCCCAGAAAATAGTCTCGCTCTGTGGTGGCTGAGAAAGGCTGCCTTATCTTCCTATCTACATCTATGTCGCCTTTCTAACTCCAGACATATTCTCTACGAGAGCCCATTTCCCAGAACCCTTTGTTAGTCTGGCTGGATTCTATGTAGGCCTAAATAAAATGCCATCGCACACATAGACTATGTGAATAGTTACATGCAAGGAAACAGTAGTATAAATACCAAATCCACTATTAAAGCAATCTGAATAAATAAATAAATAAATAAATAAATAAATAAATAAATAAATAAATAAATAAAACTAAACTAGTGGTCAAACCAACCATAAAGTGTACTTTGTTGATTCACTTAAACTGTGGACTCTGATTTATGTGTATTTTATGTAAGAATGGAGGCTGCACATTAATTAACATGGGCAATTAGACCTAAAGGCTCATTTCCATCAGCAGTGTCTGGCAGGTTGATGACATGTAAGAACCATTAAAAATAAAACATAAGCACAGACAAATAGTAAACAATGACATCACCACAACTCCAGATTTGCTGCTTGCAGCTTCATTCTGGTTTCTGATCTGTGACTGGTTGGCTGTGCTTTCTGTCCTTAAACTCTCTAGGTAACAGATGACATGTGTTTGAGGGGAGGGAACTACACAGACTTTATCCATCCATGATCTATAACTGCTTATCCTTTGCAGGGTCGCAGAGAGCCTGAGCCGATCGCAGCTGAAATGACCAACTATTCAGCAACAAGACATCTCAGTTTGTTTTTACAGGACAAAGATGGCCTGCACACATCTTCAGCATGGTAAGTATATTTCATATACAGTACTCTTAGTCAGGTAGTGTTTGATCAAACTTATGTTATTCTTCTTATTATTGTTTTCATGTATCTTTTACATCAATTATGCTCCAAAGAAATCTCTCAATAAACACATATAAGGCTTCACTTTTGGTTAATTTTACAGTCTCCTACAGTCATTTGGCTTCATAACAAAATTCACAAATTGTATTTATAATATATATGTCTTGACGTCTATGGAAGCCCTGAGAGGCAAGTAAGAGAAATCTGTCTAAATGTTTTTTCTTCTGTGTATTTGACTAAAGAACGGGTGAAAATAGGGTTTGCCAGAATAATATGTCTAATTTACTTGATTTAAAATAAAAAATGTTTAAATAAAAACTATTCTTGGTTCTATATGTAATTGAGTTGTGTTCTTACATTATACCAAAAGTTTACAACAATGTTCAAACTTAGAGAAATATGTCATTTTATTCAGGTAACGCTGCGTTTCCTTCTTGCCTATGACTATAACTGCCTTTAACTTCAGGACAAACACAGGATACGTCGGATACGTCAGAGAGCGAGTAAGGAAGTCAATAAACATGATTAACCATTATGTGAATTAATAAATGTGAATAATACAACGATCTTGTCCGTGAGCAATATTATGATCCAACTCTTAAAGGGCAAGGGAAGCAACATAAAACTAAGTGTTTAATGGTAAATCAAAGTTATTTATTTTAAGGAAATCAGATATCTTTTACAAACTGAAAAAGTTGAGGCAAAGCCCACAAAGGAAAAGGGTTTATGGGTACTGTTTGGAACTAAAAATAAATATAACCACGAGAACTTAAAGAGCTGAAAAATATCTGAACTAAAGAAAAAATGAAAGATAAGCCTCATTAACTAGTAATACTTTATACTAGACAAAGTTCCACTAAGTGATTCTGATAATCTTTAAGCTAGCAGAGTCCTATATGTTAAATGGGTACCTCAATTCTTTTCACAGGGTTAACTAACTAAATGATTTCTCCCTGAGTCTCATCAGACAGATCAAACAGCAATGATGGTTGCTAAAATATGAAAACAACAACGCCCATGATCCCAAGCTACTTTAGGACATCATCAAACATCCTTCATTATGCTTTTGATGTGAAAGTGAGGTGGACAAAGAAGATATCTTATTATTGTGCCTTGCATAAGCAAGCACAATACTACTCTTCCCCATACTTATTATTATTCTTCCGTACGTTTTTCGGCGCGCTTCTTCTCCCGCAGCTTTTGTCGCACATACACAAAAAAGGTATCAAAACGTGCGGCTCGGCCGGGAATGGTGTGCTATGACTTTTCTAAGAATTTCGCCAAACGGTTTGCCGGTAAATCGCCAAAAACCGGTCCAAAAAATGAATGGGTGTGTATTGCGAGAACCTCCAACTGAAAAAAACTGCCAGAGTGCGTGACATCATCGCTAGAGTGTGGGGAGAGAGAAAAATTTGTCGAAAAATAAATTTGTAAACTGCTGTCACGGCCACAAATTTCACTCTACAGAAATAATTTATAGATAGAAACGTAGGTAAATTCGTTGGGGTCGCAGTGATACCACTGCTGAAGCTGTCAGACAAATAGTTTTGGCGAGAAACGCACTGATGCGCCAGCAACTCCCTCTCACAGCCCCATCTACTCCCATGTTAATTTTAGAGGACAAATCTTGAAAAACGCTCGTTGAACCTCTTCTCTCTCAATCTCCCCAGGTCACATTTTTTAACTTTAGCCACTGAAACTCGGCAGCGCTATAGTCAACAAGATGACGACGCCCACGGTGTTTTCGGTTTTCATTTCGGTCGTTCCTGGCCATGCTTTTGAGGGGATTCATTTTAATTGTTTTCTGTCTCTCTGAGGAGTTAGAGACAGAGAAACGTGCGCAGCTGCTGTGGGCTCCCCTGATTGCCATGACAACCAAAGCCTGCTCACACACACACACACACACACACACACACACACACACACACACACAGCTAGCTACAGAGAATGACAAGACATTAATAAGCTAGCGCTAGCTGGCTAGCTAAAGATAATTAGCAGGCGGCTAACAAGCAAACAATTTAAAGCTGAATGATTTTAATATTAACACAAAATAAGAACAATACACCTTAAATATTTTACCCTACTATGAGCTGTTCCTTAATTTACATTAGCACTCCTTCAGGAGCATAATACAATTAAACACATTGACCACAGCTAGCACTTAGCTAGCGATTAGCGATTAGCTAGCGATTAGCGCTTAGCTAGCGATTAGCACGTAGCTAAGCGCTAGCTTTGGTTTATGTGTTTATGTTTGCTAGCTCTAGCTAGCTAGCTAAAGAGAATGATATGGCATTAATAAGCTAGCGCTAGCTGGCTAGCTAAAGATAATTAGCAGGTGGCTAACAAACAAACAATTTAAAGCTGAATGATTTTAATATTAACACAAAATAAGAACAATACACCTTAAATATTTTACCCTACTATGAGCTGTTCCTTAATTTACATTAGCTCTCCTTCAGGAGCATAATACAATTAAACACATTAACCAAAGGTAGCACTTAGCTAGCGATTAGCGCTTAGCTAGCGATTAGCATGTAGCTAGCGATTAGCACGTAGCTAAACGCTACCTTTGGTTTATGTGTTTATGTGTGCTAGCTCTAGCTAGCTAGCTAAAGAGAATGACATGATATTAATATGCTAGCGCTAGCTAAGGAGGATGACAGGTTATCAATATGCTATAGGGAGGATTACATGGCATTAATAATCTAGCGCTAGCTGGCTAGCTAAAGATAATTATCAGGTGGCTAACAAGCAAACAATTTAAAGCTGAATGATTTTAATATTAACACAAAATAAGTTCAATACACCTTAAATATTCTACCCTACCATGAGCTATTCCTTAATTTACATTAGCACTCCTTCAGGAGCATAATACAATTAAACACATTTTTTTTATAATGCATTAATAAAGCAAAATAATTAGGCAACAAACAAACAAACAAACATTAACCAAAGCTAGCACTTAGCTAGCGGTTAGCACTTAGCTAGCGATTAGCGCACAGCTAGCGATTAGCGGTTAGCACGTAGACATGGTATTAACATATGGGCCAGAGCAAGGCACAATCAAAATTGCTTTAGGAATTTTCTAGTTTTGAATTGTCCTTTCCTCAACGTGCAAAAAGTGAAATTAATTAGTTTATATTATACTATAATTGACTGGTTGGTATTTGAATTTTAAACTAGCCTGGTGAGTGTGTAGTTATGGCTGATGCAACATTAATAAATCTGTTTAAAACTTTCCAGCAGAGTCAGAGGAGTCGGAGGTGAGGATTGTGCTCTTGGGAAAGACCGGAGTCGGGAAGAGTGCGTCAGGAAACACCATCCTTGGGAGGGATGACTTCAGGACTAAACTGTCTTCTTCATCTGAGACAGGAAAGTGCGACCGGAAGACGAGACAGTTTGATGGACAAACTGTTGCTATTGTTGATACTCCAGGTCTGTTTCACACTAACAAAAGTCAGGACGAGGTGATGAAAGAGATCCTAGAAAGCATCACTCTGATTATGCCCGGTCCTCATGTGTTCCTGTTGGTGCTGAGGCAAGGTACCTTCTCAAGACAAGATAAAGAAACGCTGGAGGCCTTCCAGAAAGTCTTTCAAGACGCAAAATGCCATACTATTGTCTTGTTCACCCATGGGGATCAATGTGAGGTTGAAGAGCAATGCAAAGCTTTTATCAAAAGCAAAAAATATCTGAACATGTTCATCAATGAGTCCTGTGAGGCTTACCACGTATTCAACAACAAAGTCAAGGATGAGACTCAAGTAACCGGCCTGCTGCAGACGATCAACAGCATGCTCAGGAAAAATCAAAGAAGCTACTACAGCAATGACATGTTCAAAAAAGCTGTGATTGCTTTAGAAGAATTGATGCAATGTCCTGAGATAAAACTGGCAACTGATCCCAAAGAGGCAGCAACAGTATATTTGGAGGCCTTGCTCTCTAAGGGTGTATTTCTAATGGGGGGACAAGCTCCAGGTCTGTTTAGAGGCGCGACATGTTTCCTTGAAAAAGTGAAACAGGTGGCGTATGAATGCATGCCACCTGAAGCTTTTGGGGTAGTCGGAGCTCATCAAACCAAAAAACATATGAGACCGAAAAATGACTAGTGGTTAAAATGTGTAAATTTAATGTCATGTCATTTTCACAGAAAGCACCTTAAACAATACATTGTTTTCAAAATGATTAAAATGTGTAGACTAAGCTTTACTAATATATATAATACTATATATATAATAAAATTGTTTCTCTGTACAGTGATATTAAAGTTGTGTGTTTGTACAATTCAATTCAATTCAATTTTATTTGTATAGCTCCAATTCATAACAGAAGTTATCTCAGGACACTTTTCAAATAGAGCAGGTCTAGACCGAACTCTTTAAAACATTATTTACAGAGACCCAACAGTACCACCATGAGCAAGACCTTGGCGACAGGGGGGGAGACACTGCCTTTAAAGAGAAACCAGGACAGATCCTCCGGCCAGGTGGGTGGTCGTCTGTCTCGACCAGTTGGGGTGAGAGAGAGAGAGAGAGAGAGAGAGAGAGAGAGAGAGAGAGAGAGAGAGAGAGACAGACAGACATACGGGTGCACAGCAACACTATTGCAATGGCCGTCAAGCAGACCATGGCAGGAGGCCCACCGATCCATGAGAACCTGCAGAAGAAAAACCAAAAAAACCCCGGGGAAGAAGTGAAGTTAGTAACATGCAGTAATGGGACATGAATGAGTGCAGAAAGAGAGAGGAAGAGAGGAGCCAGTGCACCATGGGAAATCCCACCATGAGCAAGACCTTGGAGACAAGGGCAAGGAAACACTGCCTGTTAAAAGGCAGAAACCTAGGTGGGTGGGGAGAGAGAGAGAGAGAGAGAGAGAGTGTGTGTTAGTAAAGTTGTCTGTTTGTACAGTGATAAAAGTTGTGTTGCTCATGTCTCATGTACTACTATCTATAATGCAAATAAAAAAATATTTTTTTTATTTTGATAAAAATGACCTATTGCAGCTTTAAAGTGAAACACCAGCTGACGTGCAGCAGCGCCCTCTCTGTACAAACTTTAACTTTAAATTGGCTGCACAGGTACTGACAGAACAACTCATGCTGCTCTCCCATTGGCTGGGGCCACAGGAGTGTGGTCATGCTGCACTCCTATTGGCTAACAGGTGTAGGACCTTTCTCCGTCAGTGGGTTAGCAGGCTAACGAGCTAGCTGTGCCGAGGCAGGCGCCACAGGAGTGGGAGTTCAGTTGGGCTGGTTATGATGTGGACCCGGACTATAAGATGTCTCAGACCCTCTTAGGGATTTTATTTCTGTACAAAAGCAGCTTTGCTCGTGTCCGGCAGCGTCAGACAGCGACCGCCGGTTAGCGCTATCTGGGGAGCGTTTATTAACTCCTCTGTGTGAGTGAGAGAGTGAATAAGGTGAGAATCTGCTTTTGTTTCTTCAGCTGTAAAACAAGTTTACTTTCTGTTAACAGACAAACTTTTGGGCGTTTGTTAAAATGATTGCTGCATCACGCTAGCGTAATGCTACAGCTAACATCAAGTGTAACCCCGGAGTGTGGAGAAGCTGAGAGGCGACTAACAACATGTCTGCCGACTTATTCAGAGCATCGGGGAGTAAAGCCCGTTAAAGACCGTTAATGCCCGTTAAAGACCGCGCTCTCTCCTCCGGCGCGGCAGTGAGTTACCATGGTAACAGGACACTGATTGATCACTGATCAATATCAGGGGGTTTTCGGCGCTCTGTGTAAACGCCGATCAGCTGGGTAGAGTAGTAGAATTAAAATAGTGAAGTAATAAATAACCAGGAGGATTTATCCCCAAATGTGTGTCAAAGGAGATTTTATTTGGTTGACAAACTAATTGTCAGAATTTCTTCCTCCTGCTAAATGCACTTATTTAGTTTCTTTTATAAAGCATTTCAAATGTGCACATTGTTTTACTGATATCATTATATATTACTTGCACATTGTGTTCAATGCAAACAGAAACAGACCTGATCTAATTCAAACAATGTCACCACCACAGAGAATTACAGTTGAACCTGTACAAACACCTGCATAATTATATTGTAATAACAAAGTGTCAGTATATAAACACATTATAATATATTTTTTCTATAATGTAAATCCAACATGATGCAAACTTAAACGCTAAGATGAAATTATTGTTGTTAGTATTCTTGTTAACCAAGATGATCACCTGATATTTATGATTTTGATATAAAATTAGAGAGTAAAATGTTTTTGCTTTCATGATTTGACCTCCGTTATGTGTAACGTCAGTGTTGCTGTAAAATGATTGTTTTCTAAATGTTTCCTCTGTTATATTCACTAACGCCAACACCTAGAAACCGAGGAAGGCTGAAGTTAACTGCCCCGTTCCAGCAGAGTGGGGTAAGTAAGTAATGTGGTTGTGGTTATTATTAGTGTCCATGATGATTAAAAGCTTTACAACTGCAATTTGAATTTGTCACCAATCCTGTATCCATATCTGCTAAAACTAATAAGTAAATATTTAATATTTTCCAGTTAAAGTCACTGGACCACTTCAGATCTTCAAGAACAGAGGAGGAGTGAAGGATGGACATCCTGGTGATCAAATACTCGGTTAGTAGAAATTCATATCAATTAAGAATAACCCAACATTGTCTAAATTCTGTCTTGATTTTTAACTTCTGTTTAATGTGACAACATCAGCACCGAGGGAAGTGCATCATGGGAAGCCTCGTCATCGACCTCAGTGAAGATCTGAATATCTGGTAGGTTTATCACAATGTTTGCATGTAGCGTAGCGTTGAACAGTGATCGCCATCTGTCAGAGTGCTGAACACAAACACAAACACTCGTGTTACATAAAACACTAGACTCAATGCGGACAGCCAACGCCGCGGCCCCGCCGGTTCCTGCCAGGATTGGCCTGGTAAATGCTAGATCACTAGTGAACAAGACTTTTGTCTTAAAGGACTTCTTCACGTCCCGAGGATTGGATTTCCTCTGTGTGACTGAGACATGGCTGAGTGTTGGTGAATCCACCACTGGGACCCCCCCTGTAGATCTGGGTTCCTTGGCCCAGTATATTAAACCTAGCATCACAAACCTAGGGGTTAAAGTGGACCCTGAGCTTAAGTTTGACAGTCAGATCAAGGCTGTTGTCAAATCAAGCTTTTTCCATTTGAGGCAGCTGGCCAAAATAAAGCCAATTCTATCAAGGCAGCACTTTGAGACGGTAACCCACGCCTTTGTTACCACTCGGCTGGATTACTGTAATGCACTGTATGTGGGGGTTAGTGGGTCCTCCATCGCCCGTCTCCAGATGGTACAGAATGCTGCTGCACGTCTTTTAACTGGCACACGTAAACATGAGCACATTTCCCCCATTTTAGCCTCACTCCACTGGCTGCCTATTCAATTTAGGATCCATTTTAAAATTCTTTTATTTGCTTTTAAGTCCCTGAATGGTCTTGCCCCGCCCTACCTCTCTGAGCTTCTACACCCCTATATACCCGTCCGCCCCGTCAGGTCAGGTGATCAGCTGCTCCTGAGCGTGCCTAAAACTAAGTGGAAGCTCAGAGGGGACCGTGCCTTTGCATTTTATTGTTGTATTTTATATGTAATTTTAACTCATGTGAGCTGTTATGTCTTTTATTTATAATGTCTTATTTATTCTCCTGTACAGCACTTTGGTCATCTTTGGTTGTTTTAAAGTGCTTAACAAATAAAGTTGTATTGGATACAGATAATTCCTGGTTGAGAAAAATAATGACATCTCAGTGCGCTCACATGCAGCGTTTTGGCACTTTCATGTATATCTGCAAGCCTCTGTTTAAATATAATGATGAATGTATAATATGCAGCCATGTGGAGTGGAGCGATTTTCTTCTCTGGTGAACTAATGGGTGTGTAAAGATTGTTTACCCATTGACTCTACCCTCCACCTTATTGTGTGACTTACCCTCAAATCAAATAATTTAATTTTGAGATGCAGTGTCATTCTTTAGTCATCAGCACCACAGTGACACTGACTACACAAACACAAACACAGCCTCTGACTTCTCTGCAGCATACTTAAGTTTTCTAGCTGTAACGTTTTCTGCAGACAAAGTGGAGACAAATGAGTGCGTCAGTGTCGGAGGGATACGTTACTATAAAAGGATTGTTGTAATGTCTCAGTAAGGAGACAGGTTTGAACCCAGATGCATGACAGTTCATGTTTCTACCAAAAAACAGACGAAAGTCAGAACCAGGTGGGCAGATGACTAGCAAAGGTAAGGAGAAGCACACTGGTCCGTGTACTTGGTGCCCATGAGAATTGTACCACCACCCCCCATTTAAGTAACCTCCGCTCACGGCCTGAGAACCACATTCACAAAGGTCCACCATTTTCCCTCCACAAGCCTGGAGCCAAACACTGCAACTGCTCTGAAGTTGGCTGCACAGACCGGCACAAAGTCTGAACGTCCTCCCATCATAACGAGTAGTAGGTTGGATACCGGTCACTATTTTTACACATTGCTTTTTGTGTTACTTTATACTGCAGCGCTAACATTAGCTCAGTCTTTATGCTGAACTTCATTTAATAGGTGTGCACTGAAGGAATCAATATAGCTAGATGTGAAAAAGAAATATTAATTTATTTAACTGATGACATTGTGTAACTTTGATTTGATTATTACCCAGCTGTTGTACTGGCTCTCTAGGCAGTGTGTGTGAAGTGAAGCTGAGGCTGATAAAACCTTTCTGATACACACGTTAAGCATTACTGCAATACTAGTATTACTGATGCTATTGGTGCAGTTGTGTCACATGTCCTAGTTGTATCGTCTTGTATTGTATTATAACCAACACCAAGGCTCACTTGGAAGCTTAGGCTGTTTGCACCAGGAACTTATATGGAAGCTTTTGGTATGTCACAAGATAAGTTACAGTTATAGTTACAGTGTAATCATTCTTTTGTCAATCATTGATTAAATAAATGTGTTATCATTATAGCACTGTGTGTAGCTGTTGACATAACTACACATTTGATGAAGTTGGTAACCTTTAACTGTTCCCTGGATACAGAACAACACATCACTTCAGTGAGCTGCAACAAGAGATTGTGTTTGTTGGACCGACCCACCACAGAGACACTGCTGGACTCTTCAGCCCCTACAGCAGAAGTTCAGATGTGTATTCTGAGATATTAGGACTACTTTGAGCTACTTTGAGCTGTTGCAGCCTGTAGTAGTTAGTAGAGAAATTCTAGAAATAAAGCTGAACTCAACTGTGAATAAAAGTTTCAAATGTGTACAGAGACATTTTGAGTTGTCCTGTCTTCCAACAAATCCCTCTTTATTCCTAAATTACAAAAACCCTCCGATATGTCCGGCCTCTTATCAATCTTTCTCACAGCCAAGTCTCTTTTCTATGCATGATTTTGACCGGTTGCTGCATACACTAATTCAGTGTTGCGATAATCATGTCTGTCTTCTCTCAGCAGGACAAAAGTTTATTCTCACAAGATAGGCAGTCAGTTTTTCACATGGCAGCCACTCAGCAAGCTTCTGCCCTCAAAACAATAAGTTAATTTGTGTTTTTCTGCTTCTCAGCACTTTTTCTAAATGCTGCAGCATGTGTTGTCAAATTGGGGAAGATGCTTGCCTGATTTACTTGTGTTTTGTCTGAATGTTTTTCAGTTGCAGTGTGAGTTTTTTTTACTACCTCTCTCAGATTAGGGTGCTTCAATGCTGGCCCGTGGCATAGGCAGTATAGGCAAATGCTAAGGGCGCCGTCCATACAGGGGGCGCCACAATGGGGGAAGAAAAAAAAAAAGGTGCAACTTTCAATATTTTTATACAAAAACTATTGCTATTATTTCTTAGTATGGAAAAAAATAAGCCCACATTAATTTAACTGCATTAGTTAACGTTTGCTCTGCTTGTAACAGTCAGTCAGATGCTATTCCTTTCACACACCTTTATATATTAGAGTTGTAAGCCTTGTTGTTTGTTGTGTTACAGTTCAGCATTGTCTAACGTGTGTTTATAGTGTTAAACTTTACATCCATGTTAAAGTGCACATCATTAATGTTAATACATTCCCATATGTTATATTATACTGCAGTTTACTGCTTCTTTGCATTCTGCTAATCAACATTTCACTGTAATGACAATAACATTAAATCTAATCCAATTTGCATATCAGAAAAAATTTCACTGTATATCATTCATGTACATTACAGTGAAAGTTATGCATCTCTTAGGTTTAGGTAACACCCAACTCTTCCTGTTACAGTGGTTGCTGCTGAAAGAAGCTTCTCCAAGCTCAAACTCATTAAACCTTACCTGAGAGCTACTATGATGCAAGAACTCAGTGGACATCAATCATGTGGTCTCAAATCAGTTGTCATATGATGATGTTGTAGATGACTTTGCTGCAAGAATTTATTATTTTCTTGTTAACTGTTTTAATTGAGCAACTTGTTTCTCTAAAAATAAAATAAAATGTCAAAGACAAAGCTATTCAGTTTCTTGCGTGAGTATATGTATGTATATAACCGCCAGTGGAATTTATTGCGACGCAAGGGGGGCGCCACCTAAAATCTTGCCTGGGGCGCCAAATTGGTTAGGGCCGGGCCTGTATCACTGTCTTATGTGTGAGTCGTTAAATTGGTTAACACCAAAATCCTTAAGACATTTTCACTGGTTGCAATTTAATAGGGCTCGAGCACTGACCGTGGACAAAGCCATCTAAAGTCATTCACCATTTAAAGTTGTGCGATTTACGACATTCTGTAATGAATGTGGCATACATGATCTGATCTCAATGAAACTTCACGTTTCATAAGAGTCCCACTCTGAACACGTCTGTGATAATATACAGTAATAAAGAGAGCACCACCTAGTGGCAACAGGAACAGGAAGTAAGCGCTGCGTGGCGATTTTGATCTGATTTACGTGAAAGTTTCATGTTGCGGTCCACACGTGTTACGACGGCACGTGACGCAGCCGCAGCACACCCCAAGTTGCTTGGAGTGCGAGGGCCCGTTCATTGCTGCTTGCAGATTTAATTTCTAAATATATTTTCTTTAACTTTCTTTCTTACTTGAACTTTTTATTCCATATAGGACATCCTGTAGTTTAAGATACACTGAGCTTCCCTTTCTCTTTGTTTAAATATATTGGGCAATGAGCCTTTAAATTCAAAGCTCTATCTGATTGGAACAACCTGCTCAGTTCAGTTTGATCTATTATCTAATTCATTATCTATTCATTCAATAAGTCATCCATTTTGACTGATCTTCAAACAACCTGCTAATTTTACCTCATGTCTATATAGATTTGTATGGGATGGGTACATTTACTGTATGTGTATGGTCAGTGTGTGTGGGAGTGGCTAGACCTGGGCCAGTTGTTGTCTGTGTATGTTTGAGTGTATCTGTGTTGTTTAGTTGTTTTATGTACTGTATCCTCCCTTGAAAACAAGATGGTTCATCTCTTTCACTAAATGTTAAACTTAGATTGCACATGAGATTATGAATGAAGAAAAGGACCTGAGGTTTATTTAAAATAAGAAATTGTTTGTGTTCTTTATTGGGATAATATTTTCCACAAATTACATCCAACATGCAAACCATGCAGACATTTCATTTGGGCCTTTTTAGGATTTCTTCAACAAAAGCAAATTTACAAAGAAAGGGGTTTATATCTGATTTTATATTAATGTTATTTGAACTAAATAGAAACACTTGTGTCTTCACATTCTAGTTGAGGATGACTGCTCCACTGCGGTTGTTTAATGAGATTCTGCCCTCTGGTGGTCACAGGAGAAAATACAGTTAATCTTTAAGGTATCAGTGAAGATGAGAACAGTCAACATGTAAACTCACAATCCAACAAAGAGCAAGGCACCAAACCCCTAACTGCTCCTGAGGCACCGCTGCAGCCCTTCACTCCATCTCTCAACATTTACATGTCTGCAAGCAGTGTGTGTGTGTGTGTGTTTGTGTGTGTGATCCATTTGAGATGCACTATGTATTTTCTCCTCTGGCCACCGGAGGGCAGCCTTTCATTACACAGCCCCACACAGTTTTACAGTGCTGCTGTTATTGTGTCTAAATGGGTTTGCTGTGTGGATGTCATTTGTGGCTGCAACAAACTGGTAAAGACTCTCCTGTCAGAAGATAATCAACATCTGTTGCACTTTACAAAACCTCTCATCAAACAAAGTGACCTTTTAATGTTTGGATTGCCTTCCTGTTCATACTTTAGTTTCTGAAAGTAAAAGTACACATCATGTAGAAAACCTCCTTTCAGAGTGTTTTAGTGTATGATATATAATATATATATATATAATGAGACCGTCCCCAGACTTCCTCTGTTGCCTGTTGACTGATTTATATGTGTTTGTAGGCTCGGATTTTCCATTAAAATCAAAATAATGATTCTTGAAAAGGACAAACAGGGTGCAATATTGAGAAAAAAAAACCAAACAATATTCTCTGACAAATGAAACAAACTGAGCTAGAGAGCTACACTTTGATACGACCTCCCAACTTAAGCAAAAATACTATCTGAATGGATATATTAGTTGGCTAACATTAGCTTCCCCAGCTAATCGGGCTGGCTGTGTCTTGGCTGCGCGGCGTGGGTCTGGCGTTGGTTGCTTCGTGGTGTTGGTTGTAAATGGCGAGCTAGCCAGTAGCATGGAGCTAATGGTCCAAATGAAATATAGGAACATTGCAGATAGGAACATTATTCTAAATATCACTGTCAGTTATTTTACAGCGTTCAGTGTTTGTCACTGTTGGCCATGACGGGCCTATGGACTGTGTATAGAGTGTGTGAAACAGGATGCTGACAACAGTTCAACTTTATCCAACACCTACAAAAAGGAACGAGAAGCAAAGTATATTTTTGAGTGGAGGAGTGAGTAAATGTACACCACCACCAACACAGGCTACAGTGCAAGGAACATACTGTAGTGAGCACACTAACACTGTTTGATTATTGATCTTTGTGAAGCATGTTGTGTTTTTATGAGTCAGTGCCAGGTACAGACCTGAAGATAAAAACACCAGAAACTCCTCATAAACTAATAAACAGCGTTCAACATCAACAAACAATCAAAGTAAACCAGGTCAGACAGACATAGGTTTTATTTGAACAATAGTGGAGGCATAAAAGCAAACAGCTGTAGCCAACACACTCATAAAGGGAGAGTTTTTTCTGTTATCATGTTCCTGAGACAATGATTACACAATTTCTTTTTATCAAACCACACTTTCCAAAAGGAAGCGTGCATCTCCTCATGGATGGCAGGCTCGTGCTAAGCTAGTTAGCGTTACATTCAGAGAATTAAAAAACACTTTAAAGTTATTAATCTGTGAATCAAACTGGACTTCCAGAACAGTAAAATGATGACAGTAGTAATGTTATAATGTGGATTATATAGCCTTCTATTGTACCATTATATACTATATACACTACTTATCACAACAAACAGTAGCTTCCATTATCAGCACTTTAACACACCTGATGTTCTGATCCACCTGAGCGTTTGAGGGAGTCAGCAGGTCGATACTGGAGGTGGATCCGCTGACTGTTATAAACTAGATCGATCTAAAGTGAATCTGGTTCCAGTCAGTAATGCTGACATTAATCTGAATGATGACACAGTCTGGTGGAGGGTTACAGGTCTTTATTATTGGGATATAAGTCGTACTGAAATCAAACATAATGAAAGGCCTCGTTGATTAAACCACCACCGTTTAAAAAAAACACAATGTAATATTTAATGAAATCCGATCAGTAACACATGATGTCCACAGGATTATGATGTTACTTAATGTTAATGAATATACATGTAAAAACACAAATACAATGTCGAAAGGGTGATTATACAAGTGAAATAATTACTGTGTTTCTAATCTATTCATACAAAGAACTGATCACAAAGTACAACCATGAGTTTTTCTATAAAACTGTAACTCTATCAAAGAGTACACAATAACAACAGTACTTCTACTACTTCTACTACTACTACGAACTACATGGGATGAGATGAAAAGCAAATTAATGAGATAATTCAATAATAAAAGAATCGACTGTCTTTAATCCAATCTGACTTCAAACTCAATAAAAAACCTTGAGGGTTAATCAATATGATGATGAGGGGGAACAGCCCAAATGGTGAGACCAACTGAAACCTAAAAGTTCACATTATACTTTTAAAAGGTAAAACACAGAAAAAGAAATCCTCAGATTTTAAAAGCAGTAACATGTTTGGTATTTTCTGCTTGATAAATGACTTAAAGCGGCTATATTCAATCATTTTAGATTTACGATGAATCAAATGATTACTTGTATGTGAAAAGGGCCACTCGGGTCGACTCCTGAGCTCTCCTCAACTCTACGGAGCATTTTAGCATCTTTCAGCTTATTGTTTTGGTTTGATGGTCCACAACTTTACTGTTTTGGTTCACTCTCACCGCTCTGATTAGCATCGTTTCCAGACACAGCAGGCAGCTGTTGTCGGCTATAAAGCTCTGAAAACCACCTGGATCAAAATAATGTGAAATACTAGCCTATAAAACATTTTCTTAAACAAGCAATGCAATGAAAAAACTGTCACACATTACCAATATTAAACAAACTGTTACTAATATCCATTTACAATCATATATAGTCCATAGTGTCGTTTGCGAAACATGGTGAAATATTGGTAAAGTAAGAAGTTCATAAAGAACAGGATCTTTCTGGAACCTAAGGAAATGTTGATAGTGCTTTTTGCCATTAGTGGACATTGAAGGGAAAAAGAAATATGTTGTTGATGAACGTTATGCGATACATTCAGGGTCATTGTTCATTAAAAAATGTTTGGTCATTGTAGTGATAGACAAGACTAATCTGCAACAGTAAGTTCCAGCTCATTTTTCAGTAGTTGTCCATCACACGACTACTGTTGATTCTCATCTAGGTCACTGTCAGTCATAATAAATCAACATAAAGAATTGAATGCATGTTATATTTAGTTAAAAAAAAAGGTTACTGAACTGTAGTCAGTGATAAGCCTGTGCTTTTTTTATTAAAGAAGTAAATACAATATATATTTGTCATAAAGTATCAGGACACAGTCAAACCTAGCCTTGTGCTAACGTCAGTTTCTAACTTTCCAAGTTTATTTTTATCATCACTACATTAAAGCAGGTTCCAGCTGACACACTAGTTTTTACGTAGAGATTTGGTTTTTAAATATTAACACCTTCTACCTGCCACGTGTAACTGTTTATAACTGTGTGTATAAAAGAGAGCATGCTAATATCTGATCACAGAGATTGGTATTTGGGTTAATACTGATCAGTATTGGCTTTTTTGTTTTTGGTATAGAACTGATTACATTGGCTCTCAGCAAGTGAATGTAGTGACTTGACAGACAAAGCATTCTCATGGTGATGTGTTTGTTTGTTGTGCCCTATGCAACTTAGCCTTAATGTGTGCTACTGCAAGTATCCCTGCACCTCCTAGCAGACCTCCAGCTACTGCTCCAACTGGAACACCTATTGCAGCTGCAAATGGGACCTTCAACATAGGAAATGCTGTTCCTCCAAGAGTGGCTCCACCTAGAGCAGAGGCACCAACACAGAATGCGACTTTCCTCCTAACTCCCCAACCTTTTCCCTCTTTCTCAGCCTCTTGGAGCATTTCCTTGGTGTAGAACTTTTCTCCATTTTTCTGAACCATATTGTTGATGTGCTGCAGAAGCTCAGTGCGTTGAGATGGACTCTCATCATTGTTCTTAATGACATGGCAGTTTCCTTTACAGTCATCAACAAAGCTTTTGAGTTCACTTTCTCCAACAAACTCTTCTATGGTTCCCTCCAGTTCCTCTCCACCGGTGAACAGAACCATCGTGTAAAGTGTAACGTTTTTGCTGAAAGTCTCCTTAAACATTTCCACTGCGTTCTGTTCCGGGGTTGTAAATCTGTCTTTACAGGAAAGCACAAAGAGGAAGACATGAGGACCAGGAGCAGCATGGGACAACACCTCCTCTTTCTCCTCCTCCCCACTCACTCTTTCCAAATTGCACAGATCAGTTTCAACAATGACAACATTTTGTTGTCCGATCTTTACTTCTTTCCTCTGACACTTTTTTGTCCCAGAGGAACATTTCTCATTTTCCTCTGAGCTCCCGAGGAGAATCTTCCTCACTGAAGTAATCCGATTTTTTCCCCTGCCAACGAGCACAATCCTCAGCTCTGAAGGATCTGTTTGAAAAAATAATAAAGACATCAGTGGATACTCACATCTCTTAATGCAGTCGAAGTAGCAAATTTACTTAAGTAAAAGTACAAAGCAAAGGCATCAAAATAAACATAAAATTTGAAAAAAGGACCCCTCAAATAGAGCAGGGCTGGACTGTACTCCTTTGTAAAATAATTTTGAGACCCAACAGTTCCCACTGTCTTACACTTTTGGTTTATAGTTATTGACGCGTGTTCATCACATTAATGTTGCAGCTGATAAAGGTGAAGCTAATTTTAATTATTTTATATATTGCTGAGTAGCTCGTCAATTTCCCCTCAGATCATTTATTTGATTCATGTTAATATTCAGAACAGAATGTATTTATTGATGTCACAATTTGTGTTGTTTTTCTTGAGTGCATGGACAAGCAAGATATTTTGTTGTTTTGATTTTATTTTGTAGGACTTGTATCCCAGCTTTTGTTGTTGGTATTTTTGAAGTTTTGAAGGATGTTTATTCAGTTTTGTTATTTTAGTGCAAAACCCAAAAGGGTCAGTAGGTGGCAGTCGGATGTTTGGAAGCCAACTGAGACTCTGTTATGTGCTCTCTTTGGCTCTCTTGTCATTCTGCACAAGAAGCAACCTCTGGCTTCAAATGAAGTAAACGTGGAAGTAAAAACCTGCAGTTCCCTGTTGTCACAAACCGGGCCATACAGCCATGACAAAATGGAGGGAGATGCACACAAAGCCAATGAAATTATTTATTAAGGAAAGAATACTTAAACTAAACTAACAGTAGTATGTGAAATCAGTAAGATCATTGGTGTTTTAAAGGCGCATGGCACACAGGCCTCAGGTGTGTCCAATTTGCTGACAACCCTCTGCCACGCCCACTTAAAGTACCCCCCCCATTAGACAGGGGTCCCACAGGATCTCTGTCAACACAACAAAAACACCAAAATTTACTCAAGTAAATAACAAAACTTACGTCCTATAAACTTCCAGTCCCAAAACCATTCCCCCCAGCAACCACTCAACCTTTAGGGAGCAAACTTAAAGGAATGTAGAGGAAGAGGAATCACAGGAGATAAACAACTTTCTATCCACTACTCTAAAATGGGAGCCTGAGACAGTGCATCCGCAACTACGTTATCACAGCCTTTTATTTGTCGAATGTGTAGATCATGAGACTGCAGGAACAGTGACCACCTAATCAGTCTTTGGTTAGGGCATCGCAATGTGCAGAAAGGTGAGTGGGTTGTGTGTAGACCACCACTGGTGTCACCCCAGACCACACATAGACTGCAAAATGCTGAAGGGCCCAGATTAACGCAAGGGCCTCCTTTTCAATCACTGAGTAGTTTAACTGATACCGATTGAATTAGAAAACAAACTTACTGCCCTGTCCACTCCCTGCTCATCTGCCTACATTAACATTCCTCCTGCTCCTACATTGCTCGCATCTACCTGTAAGAAAAAGGGATGGTCAAAAGAGGGTGCAGCCAGCACTGGTGCTGAACACAAAAGAGACTTCACATTATCAAAAGCTTCCTGGCACTTGGTTGGCCACAAACTGAGCCCTGGCCTTCAGCAAGTCAGTAAAAAAAAAAAAAAAATGTGAAAAGAACAGTTTCCCCTGGGGATCAATAAAGTATATCTTCTTCTTCTTCTTCTTCTTCTTCTTCTAAGTGGTGCCACCACTGTAGAAATATTCTTACAGAAAGAGCGGTAATACCTTTTCTTCATCCTAGCCTGGGACACAGCTAGCATTTGTTTTGACAACTCCCCTGCAGCATATAGACGATGCCTAAACCCATTGACATAGTCAATAATATTGATGGGCGGATCTGATTGCTTTAACTCATCCTTAAACACAGACAATGGACCCCAGCAGAAGAAAACACAAGAACCAACAGAAAGCATTGCATAAGTCAACTAATGCACAAACAAGACACTAATGGTGTCCCCAAAACTAATGTGGAAGTCCCCCTCTACCTAAACTGCCTATCCACAGACTAAGCTACCTCACTAAACCCTAGTCTTCATGAAGATTAGCGGTGGGCTATGTAAACACTTAAACCAATAGCCCGGTCAGGCAGGCAGCAAGCTGGTTATTCACCTGAAAGCTATGGATGTGTCCCCGAGACAACTGCTCTGACCGCACACCACACAGAAAACAACTAAAAAAAATAAAACAAGCCGAAATGGACCATGTTGCTAATACTTGAACAGGGAAACCAGAGAAGCCAAAGCATACCACACTAGGGGACCAAACAATCACTTCTGCTAGCTCCTAACTGCCTACTCATGGCAACACCTGCTAACTGCAGGACCAAACTCCCCCTGACTGAAACAAGTCAACCAAATCTCCCCAAACAAAGAATGTGCCAAATTTAACATACGCCTCAGCAAAAACCAATGCAGTTGCAAACAAATACCCTACATCAATCAGGTAACCAAATAACGGCCACAAACAATTCAAATTTGAACCGGCGAGCCCCACTTGTCACAAATTGAGCCATACGGCTATGACAAAAAGGAGGAAGACGCACACAACAAATCCAATTAAAAAATGATTTATTAAGGAAAGAATACTTGAACTAAACTAACAGTAGTATGTGAAATCAGTAGGATCAGGGGTGTAAGTGAGTGTATGAGTGCTGTGTTTTAATAAGATGCAGCAATACAATCCAAACCATCAAACCCAACAACCAGTTAGTTGTCTCAGGGAGGAAAGAGAGAGAGTACTGAGCTCCCAGAGGGTTTTTAAAGGCACATGGCACACAGGCCTCAGGCGTATCCAATTTGCTAACGACCAATTTGCCACCCTACCTGCACAGAAAACAAGACATGCCACACAACCAGGAACGGGAAGACAAGGTCTGTATCCAGCACAGTAAAAGCCTGGACAGTGGGCCTAGCAGGGAGAGAAATCTTATGCTGTCTGTTAGATGGAGGCAGCCAAATAAGCTTCATTCTTGAAAATGTAGTGAAAGCGCTGAGGTTCCCAGTGGTAAGGCAAAAGACCTTGCATCTCCACACCTTTGTACGTGATCATGCCCATTCAAGGGAATGCTACGATGTACTTTAACAAACTCCTCCTCGAGAATTTAATGTAAACACGATCATGATTCAAATTTCTGTTATGTGTGAGTTTTTAAAGGGGCATGTCCCAGGCTAAACACATACACACCAATATTCCTGTCATATTCTTAGTGCCATCTACTGGCAACAGGAAATTACATGTTTTACTACCCAGCCGGTTGATCAGATCCAGGCGACATGCAAGGCCACGTTCAGCACTGCTTGCAGCTTTAATTGAAGATTGTGTGTTTAGAAACTGATTCAGGCAAGATTTCAGCTCTTATTAGATTTAAGTGCAGTTAACAAATCCTATGTTTAGGTCAGATACTATTTGGTCTCATTTGGTAATGATAAATCTGGGCAGACCAAAATTATGTGTGGAGTTCCCCAAGGCTCAATCCGTGGTTTGTTCCTCTTTTATTTAATATGCTTACATTATAGAACACGTTAGATAAAAACAATAAAACCAAAATGTAACTTGCTCTACCACAAAGCTTTTTAGGACAAAAAATCTTCAGACAATTCATTCAGCTGCACCTAGAGTCCTAACAAAAACCAAGAACAGTGAACACATCACACCAGTTCTCAGGTCTCTGCACTGGTTTGCAGTGTGTCACAGGATAAAGTTGCTGCTGCTTGTCTATAAATCTTTCATTTTTTATTGTTATTTTATTTTATTTATATCTCAGTTCTTAGCTTTTTAATTTCCTTTAAAATTATCTTATGCATTGTGGAAAGCACTTTAAATTGCCTGTGTAATGTACTATTTAAATATACTTGCATTGAATAAACACAAGTTTTTTAATTTAGATTCCCCTTTATTTGACAGATTCTTTTTTTGTGTTGTCTAAATTCCTGGAAATATTAATAAAATTGTAAAGATAGCCTGTGAATTTACATGTCTAATGTAAAATAGCATAAAAATGTGTAAATGTAAATAATCATAAAATTACTGCTTATTTAAAGAAAATTTCCAGTTTTTCACACAAGAAGATTAAAATACATTTGCAAATTACAGAAATTTGCTGTTCATTTAATAGAGGAAACTGTTGAATTCAAGTTTAATAGTGTTAATATATTTCTGAAATTATGTAAAATTAGTGAAAAAAAGTATTTTTTGTGTAATTTTAATGGATTTGTTAATTTGTTAACTGACAGATATCTTGTATAATTATGGAAGTTTTCACAACAAAAAGGTTGAATAAATGTTTTTTTTTTATCAGTGTATAAGCATTGGTAAACTGACTTTTAGTCAAATTAACAGAAGTAGTAGTAGTAGTAGTAGTGTTGAATATTTATGGCAACTGACAGCTGAAAAAGATCCCGCATCATGGATCTGAACTTTATATTATAGAAAAAGGATTATTGTACCATATATCAAACCCAAACACTAACCTGAGTATAAGTACTGTTAAAGAAATATACTTACCAAGAAGGTAAGGTTCTTCACTTATCATCTTTGCCCTGTAAAGTCAGCTCAACTCTAATATCACTGTGGATGTCTTGCTCTGAGTATTGTAATTTCCATCTTATCATTATATAGTTTAGGTTGCTTCTAGTTCCCTCCCCTGGATTACACATCACCTGTTCCTAACCAAAATCTGACCAGTCACAGATCAGATTAAAACTGTAGCTACAAGCAACAAATCAGAGGGCTGAGCACAAATACATTACGTTTTAGTATATTTCCACATTTATTGAGAACTGTTTATCTAGATACATTTGTCAGTGCATTCACACATGGACCTGCATTTTAGAGCATCATTATTCTTTCCAACAGTAATGACTGAAGAATTCAATATGTGGCATGTAAAACGAAAAACAGGAATACAATTTAATACAGAAACAATGCAGTAAATTTTGCCTTTGTGTCTCAGGCTGGCTTTACACGACAACGCTCCCGGGTGAAACCGCCAAAATATTTTATCAGATGTTTAGACGGCGACGGCGTTTTCGGCGCTTAAAAACGCAAAAAAATGAACCCACCTTCCAGAGTGGAAATCTTAAAAACGCTCCACCGTTCTAAAGGGTTAACAACGCAAAAGTGTGCTCTGATCTGCTCACGCTGGCTCTCGTCGCGTACGTGTTGACGTCACATCCATGTGCAGTACAGGCAAACAACAACAAACATGTCGGATTATTTCCATCAGTCGGACATTCAAGTTGCCCTAGCTGCTCTGATATCTATCCAGGGTCATTTCAGCAGTAAAGCCGAGTAATCACAGATAATATAACAGAACAGAGAAGGCGCATTAGGGCAATTGTTTGTGTTGGTTTTCGACTGTAGGCTATTTCGCGCTACTAAGGAGAGAAGTAAGAGGAAGTTTCAACGCATGCACGCGCTCATGATGGTGTTGTGTGGCAGTGCTTCACCGTACCACCTAGCCACCTGGCATGCGTACTACATCAAATTTCACACACTTTTGAGTCACCGTGTGCACGCAGATTTACCCCCCAAAGACGCTTGTCTAAACGCGGAATAAAAAGTGGGAATGCAACGCCGATTTTTGCGGTTTGTGTTCAGATCGTTGTCGTTCAAAGCCAGCCTCATTTTCTATGTCTTCTTTTAGGTATAATTTTATTAAACTTTTATTTTAAAATGTTTTAAATATTTTAAATGTTTATTTAATAAAAAAGTGTTTTATTTAACATAAAAATATAACTTGTGTCATCATTTTTTTGATTAAATAATTTAATTCATGTTGTTTAGATTAACTAGTTTAAAAGTAATGCTAAAAACATACTATTTACACTAGGCTATATACAGTAAATATGTGAGTAAAATATGTTTACGTGTTAATGGTAATTCATTTACTACTACTACGAATCATGTTAACAGGAAATGCTTTTATTTTGAAGTGCAAGGGAACTGCTGGGTCTTTTTAAATAGTTTTATAAGGAGTACGGTCTTTCCCCTCTTTTGACACAACGTGTCAACACAATATATTTAGGAAAATCACATAATACTCAGTTAATGATGTATTAGTGGGTACGCAGTTACTTGGTAAGACTTTTCAAGTTAATGTTTAACAATCTTCATGTTAGAGGTATTTGATCATATATTGAATTTGTCCTTTTCTCTGATCAACTGCTCTATTATGGTTGTTGTGATGTCATCTTCTTCTGGGGTCTCCTGACCCTGCGTAGGTAACATGCCAATGCCACTTCTGCCCTCCGTGTCTTCTTGTGCCCTCGATGTTAACAGTTCTTTTATTACCACAACTGGGTGTTGGAACCCGTATGGGAACTTTTGGACCCCATTTGTTGCAGGCTTTTGGATTAGTGGGAACACTTATCTTGTTGCTGAATTGGTGTCCAGGATTGGGAAACCAATCCAAAGATGAAAATTTGCATCTAAGGGTTTACACCCCACTTCCTTATCCATTTCGCATAAATTAGGTAATCTCTTTATTGGGAAAAGATTTGCACTCGGATGCATGGATCCACATTTCCGTCTCAGCTATCTCAACAGCAGTTGGTGTCATCAAAAACATCTAGTATGGTCCTGTTATTTACTCATGACTCATCTAAAGTCTGCAAAACTTTACTATCTCTGTTATTTGCTAGGATACATGTGTTGTTGCTTCACATGAAACTTATTGCTATTGGCATGCTATTTGGGTTATAAAATGTTCCACCTATCTCAATAAGATTTTTTCTAAATCATTAGCTGTGCTAAAGATGCGACTCATCTGCTACTTTTATCAATTTAATAAGTATATACTTCTATCAGACTCTTTAAGGACTTTAATACTCCAATCTTTCATATTGTTGCATTTTCCTCAATCCATATTCATTCAAATCTACTTCGACTACACTCTATTCTGCCCTTGCAAGAATGCGGCTGACTTCTAGCTTGGCAGATAGTTAAACAGTTTCTCGATAAAACACTGCAGAGTCTTCAGGTAGGTTTTTGATGTTTTACTTGAGAATATCTGTGAAACTGTAATACAAAAAATAAAAAAGCATGTCAGACTTCGTTTTGTCTGTTTCTTATACACTCATAAATACCACACGCATACATAGATACACACCAAAGTTATAATTTACTCCACACAACAGAAGTGGTAATGAGTAGCGCTTAGCTCAGTGCTAACATAATATGAAAAAAACCCATTGACGGGCTAGCGCATTAGCATCGGTCGCGATATCTACTTTACACACAAATGATAGTAAACCAAAACGGGACACCAGGTAAGTCACATATGTACTTCACACACTAACGATATACTTACAGACTTATGTCCCTTCTAAGTACAGCAGGAAGAAAAATGAAATGTGAGTGGAGATAACAACTTTCATGAAGGCTGGAACGAACTACCGTAAGCTTGCAGGAACAAACGGTGCAGCAGCCTAAACATTCCCCGACACCCTTAAAGGGGCAGCACACTCCCAGCCTGGTATAATGCTATACCACTATGCACCTTTAAGTAGTAACACTACATCTGTAGCGGGTCTCGAATATGCCTTGGGGGAACCACCTTTAACAACTCTGACTTCCACTTTACGGACTCTGTTGTCCTGGCCAGGAAAGGTGTTAACTATAAGTCCCATAGGCCATTCATTTCGTTTGGCTTGGCTGTCCTTTAAGAGCACGATGTCTCCAACTTGCAGGTTAGGTTGGTCTCCTTGCCATTTCCTTCTTGGCTGGAGTGTCGTCAGGTACTCTTGACGCCATCGCTTCCAGAATGGATCAGCGAGTCCCTGGACCTGCTTCCACTGACTCCGGTAGAGATCCTTCAGATCAAGGTCTCCTGATGGAGCAGAGAGAGAAGGATCTATGCACTTCTTGTCAAACTGTAAAAGTGACAGGTACCACGCCCCCTTTCCAGTCCCAGGTCAAAAGGTCAAATCGATCAAAAAATCTATCACTTCAAGGGTTCCAGATGGTAAACATTTTAAGTGGTCTAATCGATAGATAAACCACAGATGGTAACCCCCCCCCCCAGATGGTAAACCTTTTAGGGGTCTAATAGACAGAGATGCCCCCCACCCCTTCCAGATGGTAAACATTTTAAGATAAAACAATCAATAGATTGTACACAGTTAATTGGCCCACCCCCACCCCTATGGCGGGGAACCTTTAAAACTCAAGTGTGAACAAAAGACAAATATTATAAGTACAGAGTCGGCAAAGAGTTCGCCATCAATTCACAATGCTACAAGAAAAGTTTTACGATTGTGAAAAAGAGAATATACCAGAAGATGAGATGTCTGTGATTTGCGAGACACCAGTCACCATCTACCGGCAAGTGAGAGGGCCTCCTCCCGCACCGAGGAAAAGTATGGTGTATGTACAGCGTACACAGGCTCCTCCAAAGGAATCTCTGGGAGAACAATGGTCTTTACTGCAGCATGGATCGTCTGGATGTTGGGGGTATGTGTTCAAGTATGAAGAGGGCGAGCTCTGGTTGTACCAGCTGGGTGATGATGAAAAATTGAATTTGATGAAAAATGTGGTGACTCTTACCTCCAACGACTGGGCGGTGTTGAGGCTAGTGATGTCTGAACGGCCCTCGGATGAGAATCAAGTGAGAACAGATCCTTCCACCGATGTACCAGAGTCTGGTGTCGTTTCTAGGGCTGTCTGGCAGGCAAAGATATCTGGTTCCAGTCAATGGTTCATACGCGCCACTATCCAAGCATCTAGGGAGAAGCCTCTTGAGGGGGATTTTGTCCTCGAGTATTTTAATACGGACTGCGGTGTATTCCGGCCTGTGCTAACCATCCCTTTAGCCGCTTGGCTAGAAAAGATGGATGAAATAGGAGAGAGAATCACAACCCTCTTCCATAGCAGTCGTAATTGGAATGACACTTTGAAAGTGAGAAAAAAGCTGACGCTCTAAGCCACACCCCTGAACGCCCACTACCGCCCCCAGACCGCCCCCTGACCGCCCACTACCGCCCCCTGACAACCCACTAACGCCCCCTCTCTGACCACTACCCCGTCTTCAAAGGTTTAAAAAGGAGTAACACAGTCAAAACCTAACACAGCATCCTTGATCAAACCGCTCCAAAACGAAAAAAGAAGACATGGCTGCCATCAACGGACAGCAGCGCCGGATCGGCACTATCTGGACCCCATTTTCAGACATCCCTGAAGATTCAACCTCCGGACCCGTCGGGGGCGCAACTCGCAGACATTCGGCCGATGGATCCATCTGTAACCTCAGCACTGTTTTGGAGGAACCCCAGGACCCTGCATCTCCATGCTGCACCCCTGGTTCATACGCAGATGGGCCCCAGGATTCGCAGTTCTCAACCCACGATCCCTCCGATGCTGGAGGGTTGGTCCAGAGCCCTGGCTATCCACCAGCCCCACAGAACTCACCCTGTGACTCCGTCTGGGTAGACACGGGTGATTCCCAGCCTCCCACACCTCCACGGCAGGCACCAGAGTATCCAACCCTCTTGAGCTCTGTTTCTTTGACTCCACCACCATCACCACCTCTGTGGGATGAGGAAGAACCGGTGGATGAAATCGACGGCTGGCTATCTAGTGCTTTCTACGGCACTGTAAAAACGGCCGTGCTGCATCTGCTCGCCATCACCATCAACAAGTACCGCACTGCCAACTGCTACGGATGTCAAACCAGCCACCCCAGCCAGAAGGAACATCCGTGTTTGGAACCGTTAGAGGATTTCTACTATAGCATCAACTTTCAAGGATTGATGAAGATGCTTTACAAGCCTAAATTCATTCCAGCAGTTCAGTGTCTGTTGAATATGCGTAACCTTCCATCTGATGAAGTTAGAGTCAGGGCCGCTGCTGATATGATTCTACACAATCTGAAAGATGTGGAAGCGACCTCTGACAGCATGTTTGATCATTTAGGTGCCAAAACGATATGCATGCAGCTCAAGACGGTCACTAGGTGTTGGGGATTGTGATTTTATAAACAAATATTTTGAAAACAAAGAAAAAATACAAAAAAAAAGGAGTTTTCCTCCACAAGTAGTGTGCACTCTCATGGATCCTGTACTTTTTATACTTATTTTCATACTTGTTATAAGAACTGAAAAGTTTATAGCGTGTGTTTACTATTCTTTAAATTGTTATACTTGTTATTACAACTGAAAAGTTTATCTTGTACTTTTATAACATGTGTTTTTGTATTTGTGACTATGCAAACCTCTAATAAAATAACTTGTACATCGTATTTTTCTCTCATTCCGTTTTCAACATGTCTGAGAAACGTTTCATGAAAAAAGTGTATTACGATCCTAGCCATCCAGGGAGCTTTGGAGGTGTAGAACGACTACGTAAAAATATTCAAGATGAAACATGTGAGAGGGTAGGAGTTGAAAATGTCAAAGACTTTTTATCAGAGCAGGATGCTTACACTCTACACAAACCAGCCAGAGTACATTTTATTAGAAACAGAGTTTTTGTACCACGTCCTTTAAACCAATTTCAAGCAGATCTGTGTGATATGCAAGCTCTGTCTGAATATAATGACGGGTATAATTATTTATTAACGGTCATAGATGTGTTTTCCAAGAAGGCATATGTACAAGCTCTGAAGAGAAAAACAGCCGTTGAGGTGGTAAAGGCTTTTGAATCTATTTTTGAAGAAAGTCAGACGCCTGTAAAACTACAAACTGATGCGGGGAAAGAATTTTTTAACAAGGCTTTTGAGGCTTTGATGAAAAAACACGGTATCATACATTTTTCCACAGCCAGTGATCTCAAAGCCTCTGTGATTGAAAGATTTAATCGTACTTTAAAAAGTAGAATGTGGAGATACTTTACGGCAAACAACACCATGCGCTACCTCGATGTCTTACAAGACTTGTTGAAAAGCTATAATCACAGCTATCACAGCAGTATTAAAATGAAGCCTATGCAAGTGACCTCAGAGAATGCCTTCCAAGTGTTTCAAAACCTGTACGGTACATCCTCAGCCACTCAGAGAGGTGAATTAAAAATGAATTTTAAAAAGGGGGATCAAGTCAGAATATCAAAAGTGAGGGGGGTGTTTGATAAAAAATATGAACAGAGTTTTACGGACGAGGTGTTCACAATACACGAATGCATTCCTCGTGAACCACCTGTTTACAAACTGAAAGATTATGATGATGAGATCATACAAGGTTCCTTTTATGAGGCAGAGTTGCAAAAAGTAAAAGCGTCTAAAGACAAAGTCTACGCTGTAGAGGAGATATTGAAACGACGTACAGTCAGAGGTGAAGAGCAAGCTTTTGTACGTTGGAAAAACTGGCCTGAAAAATTCAACAGCTGGGTCAAGGTTTCCGCTTTAAAAAATATATAAAAACCTAGGTGTACACGAGAGTTGTGTATTATTCAAACATGTACGGTCCGAAGGACAAGGGGTTTTTTGTCACCCTACCTTCCAACGCTAGCTTAGACGTTTTCAAAGATAACACGATCGCCAGTTACAGGGTGGATTTAGCACAACATATTGATTTAAAAGGAGAATGGGAGGTTGCTCTGACCGAGATTTCATACCCGCACACGTGGTATAACGTACTACCGGATGAAGCATACTTTCTTTGGAGGGAAAAGCCCAAAGAAAACGCGACCGAGTCTCAAGTACATATAAAAAAGTTTAGAGGGGGACATTATGGAAGCTTGAACCAGTTTAAAAAAGAGATGGACCTTTATTTAAGGCAAATTAATTCTGATATCTATCTAAATTTTCACGAAACTCAAAAGAGATTTGAACTGCAAGCCGGAGGTCAAACACATTTACGCTTTGAAGCACCCATGTCTTACTTGATGGGTATGCATCCTGGAGAATGGTTCAAATGTGATCGATTAACAGCGCCTCTGCCGGCGGATGTCAACGCAGGATTTTACCACATATACTGTTATAGCGATGTTGTACGGCCCCAGCTGGTTGGTGATGCTCATGCTCCACTCCTCAGAGTGGTAGATATCAAGGGGTCTTACGGTAGTATGATCACAGAGCGCTTCAACCCTGCTTATTATTTACCGGTGTCCAGACAACACATTGAAAACATTCAGATTGAGCTAAAATCGGATCAAAACAAGTCGATAAGATTTATGTATGGGAAGACTATCGTAACGCTTCACTTTAGACCAAAAACTTAAAAAGGCTACGTCTACACGTACATCATTCAGTATCGCCCGAGCAGCGACAGTAACGGTGTCAAGTAATAAGACGCATTACACATTAAAAAATGGCGTTGGTAAGCATGAGAGAGGATCCTCACCGTTTTGTAAATTATTATGAGAGTCAAGTAGGTGGGGCTTTACCCGGATTTTATGGGGCACCTGTTATGTATGGTCGTGGCTTAGGATCTCTATTCTCCAAATTGTTTCGCTTTGTGGCCCCTCTGGTAAAGAGAGGCTTTTCTATAGCCAAACCACATCTTAAGGCGGCTGCGGGCAGCATTGCTACGGATGTGTTTAGCCGTGCTGTGGGGAGGTCCAACGATCAGGCGCAAGAGGGTTCAGGCGGTATTATGGTATTGTCGCGCAGGAAGAGGAGGCGACCCCCAGGGGTACGCCCCGGTTCTAATAAACGCACAAGCTCTAATAAGAAAAGATCAGTCTTGAACGGTAGGCTGTTGAAGCGGAGGCCTGGACTGAGCTCTGATATATTTGAATGATCGGTACAATATTACACTGCAAAAATAAAACATGGCTCTTTTGCATCAGAAATCTCCAGAGTGTACTCTGGCGGAGCTGGATTTATTTTCAGCCCCTATGACGCAGCTTTCTATCGATGATAAAATCTATACAGAAATTTCCCCCGTGTCAGCCATCACAGACGGGGGTCCTATAGAGTTTTTCATACCTGGAGACGGTGAAAAGTATCTGGATCTAAACGACACCCTTTTGCATCTCCGGGTGAAAATCACCAACGCAGATGGCACAAACCTGGCTAACGACGCGCCAGTGGGTCCCATCAATTACCCTCTAAATACAATTTTCAGCCAATGCGATGTTATTCTGGGGGACAGATTAATTTCACAATCTAGCGCCACACATCCATACAGAGCCATGATTGAGACTCTGCTCAACTTTTCAGAGGATACTCTCAAGAGTCAGTTCACAGCGGGTCTATTTTACAAAGATACAGCGGGTGCTATGAACTCCATAATCGTTGATGATGGCGCTAATGAAGGTTTGAACAAGAGAGCCGCTTTCACAGCACTTTCCAGAGAGGTACAACTGCTGGGTCCTCTGCACGGGGACATATTTTTCTGCGAGAGACTTTTGTTAAACTCTGTTGACTTGAGAATCAAGCTGACCCGAGCCAGCGATGCTTTCTGTCTCACAGGGGCTCACAACTCTACCTTCCGTCTGAAAATAATGGGGGCCTCGCTGTTTGTTAAAAAAGTCACCGTGGCTCCAGCCGTCCGCTTAGGTCATGCAGCAGCCTTAATGAAAGGCAATGCACTCTATCCGCTTTCAAGAGTTAATGTAAAAACATACTCTATCCCTGCGAACTCTAGGATATGCAACCAGGAGAATCTCTTTCTGGGTGTCATGCCTAAATATATAGTCTTGGCCATGGTACACCATGAGGCTTTCACAGGCAGAAGAGACCTATCCCCCTTTGATTTCATGCACAATGATGTAGAATATCTGGCTCTCTGTCAGAATGGCAGACAGCATCCTGCTAAGGCACTCCAGCCCCAATTTAACAACGGACAATCAGTCAGAGAGTTTTACAACATGTTTTTGTCCACCGGAAGACATCTGAAGGATTTACCCCTGAGCATCAACCGTGAAGATTTTAATGCAGGGTATACGCTGTTTGTGTTTAATCTCACAACAGGCGACGACATTGACGCCCTTTCCCCTGTCTCAAACGGAAATTTGAGACTGGAGATGAGATTCAGAGCACCCCTGCCACAAACCACTACGCTCATAGTCTACGCCTGTTACGATTCGGTTCTTGAGATCGACTCTAAAAGACAGGTTCTGGTGGATTATTATTAAAAAAGAAACATGGATACTCTTCAAATAGAAAATATTTTACGCTGTTTGCTGGGAGATGGATTTTGTGGCGTGTGGGCCTCCGATCAGCTTCCCTTGTTGAATTCGTCCTTTAGGCTTCCTGCCTACTTCATAGTCAACACACATCCGGCCCATATGCCGGGGGAGCACTGGTTAGCTTTAACATTGGAAAAGAACGACGGAGCTACCTTTTTTGATTCTTATGGTTTTTCACCGGTCACCGATCACTACCCCTCAAGTATCTTACAGTTTTTGGAAAAACGTTCTGAAAACATCATGTACCATGATAGACAACTGCAGGACATCCTGTCAAACGTCTGCGGTCATCATTGCATCTTTTATCTCTGCCATAGGGCTTGCGGTTTATCTCTCGACAATGTATTATCTTTGTACAGCGATGATGTGCTGAAAAATGACGATATGGTGTACAACTTTGTGAGAAAATATCAACGTTGTGTCAAAAGTAAAGACCACACTACCTCAAAACAGGGTAGTTGTTCCTTACAATTGTTTAAGGATTGTTACAGATTTTGATTATTTTGCTTACACTTGTGCTGTTGTTTTTTGATAAAATAGACTGTAGACTTTGAAAATGTGTTTAATAAAAACTTTATTGCTGAAAGACAAAAATATTTTGCGTTACAATTATTTATGAAATATCCATCCATCGTGGGGATAAATTTATTTTCCTTCTTCGTGTTTTAGCACCGAGTAGTTCTGACTGCTCTTCTGACACCTCATCTTTATCCGAGCTTGTAACCCACGGTGGGCTAGCCGTATATTTCTTCTTCTTCTTCTTCTTCTTTTCAGAACTTTCAAAACTGATATTTTGAGAGTCGCCAGTGTACGTTTTAATGTTACGGTACTGTTCACGAGCACGAGGATTATTCACAGAGGATAAAGGGATGTTCAGTTCTGACAGAGTATTTAGAAATTCTGACCAGCCTGCGGGGGGTGGGGTTTGTGTTTTTGTTTTTCTATAAGGTAACGAAAGATGTTTGAATAAATCAATCATATGAGATCCCTTCATGCTCTTTCCCTTATAAACAAATTCACCCTTTGAACTCCACCCATCTGTGCTTTCGTATAATTTGTTTAAGATATATTCCGCTTTCTTGCGCTCTCGCGGGGGTAGACTTTTCAAAACCTCATCGACCGTTTGATCCAAGCCGGCGGGTACCTGAGCATCTTGAGACGGTTGTACGTTAGCGTCTAAAAGCTCAGACTCATCATTCTCCTGTCCCCTCTGTAGAGTCAGAGTCACCCTCTGTCCGTCTCTCTGATCCTGCTTGGAGAAGGCCAAATATCTTTGCAGTAAAGCGTTGTACTTTTTAATTTTTTCATAAGAACTCAATCCCTGTTCATTTAATACATCCCTCATTCTAGCATCCAAGTCCTCCTCCGCTGTTTCTCTGATAGATGCAGACGGTTGATTGAGACGTTTTAACTGATGGGGTGAGACGAGAAACAGTTTCTGCGTCTTCTTCAGAGACATTTTTTTTTTTTAATAAATTATCTTCTAGCAATACCCCCTAAAAGATTTCCTAACATAGGTACAACGGCTGCCAGGAGAGGTAAAATAAAACCACCGGACTGCTTCTTTAGAGTTTGGCGTTTGCTTGATAAACTGGCCTTCTTATTAGCCAGGAGTCTGATGGCTTTTTTCTGCCTTTTCAGTTTTTTTAACTGAGATGGAGACAAGGGGATGTTACCTTTCAAAAGATTTAGAGCAATCTCACAAAGCGTCTGAATAAAGTCAGGAGAACCGTGGCTAAGAATGTCTTTACGTTTCTTGGCTGTAGCGTGATACAAAGCCGTGAGTAAGGGAGCATTTCTTTTTATACGCGCCGACATGATGGTCTAGGCTGATGACTTGGGCACATACACTGTTGACTGCTGATGAGGAAGTACACCCGTCCTCAGTCTGTACCGTTCTGGACAGGTGGGTGTGAGATCTACTATTAAATACCCATGAGGCTCGGTGGTAGCATCTTCAAAACTCTCTAAGAAATATGCCTTTTGGGATGGAAAGATTTGATGCGCTAATATATTCATTTGTAATTTATCCCGGGGATTTTTAAACATCACCAAATAATTGCTGTTCAAACTAATGGTGCGACTGTGTTTGCCCTGATGAAAAACGTTTTGTGTCAACATCATGACGCTCATGTTTCTGTGATGTCTGTACTGTGTAAAAATCTTGACCACTTCAGGATGGTTGGAGGCTTGAAAAATAACATCGTCCAAAATAATCAGATGTGTTTGTTCGGGAGGGAACAGGTTTTCATCTTCAAAAGAATCAGGTAGTTCTTGAACAAATTTAATCTTTTTATTCATCCTTTGCAATTCATTGTACATAGGTTGAAAGGAGGTATAAATCCATACAATATTTTCAGGTACAACATTCATCACACGTTCACAGTTTTGTAATAAATTTTTTACAAAGTAGGTTTTCCCACAACCGCTGGGACCTACAATCATACAGGAAAAAGGGAATATGAAACGGGTTTCAAAATCAATTTCCTCCATAACAGCAAAGTCTGAAAAAATAAAATAAAATAAAAAAATCTAGTTTTAATGACCGAAAGGTAGAGTTGTACCGTCAGCAAAGAGACGCCTTTTGTCATACACCACTCTAAACTTTTTCCGGAATGACAAGTTTTTTAACACAAAGCCTCTTTTATCACGAGTGATTGTGTGCTGCGGTACTTCAATCACACCTTGTCTTGAATTTTGGATGTACCCCTCCACCAGTTCTCTGACGCTGTCAAAGTTTACCACCTCACAACACTCCTGCGTTTGTGTAATGCCTTTTACGCGCATAACCACCTTTCTCTTGGATTTAGTTTGGTAGGCGTAACTCTTGGGACCCGCTGCTACAAACTCCTGAATACTGTCACCGTCCAATTCATCGGTCAAATCACCCAGATAGTTACCCACTTCCAGAGACGTCTCACCCTCCTTCACTACATAGATTAAGCTGTCTGTGTCAATGTAGAGAACTCTCTCTTGCAACTTCTCCAAACATTCGTACAGTTTGAGGCGTGCATGTGCTGTGGTGAATGCTGCTACAAATATGTTACTCTGCTTACCGGGGGGATGTACACGGCTATCGCAGTATCTCCATCGCATTAAAGCCTTCTTGTCGGCAAGCACATTAAAGTAGTCAACTTCATATAACCCTGAAAACAAGTAGCTGAAAAATTCTTCAGGATCAGAGACGATGCTGGTACGGTACAAATTGTCTCTCTGCGCAAACTTTCCCCAAAGACTGTTGAGGCATAGTTTGGCAACCTGTCTCTTGACGGGGTTAGACTCAATCTTACCCGCATCTAGCAGAATACCCTGATGGATCTGGTAATCTCTGATGTACTTTTCCCTGCTCTCCTGATCAGTCGCCTCAGAGGGGTAGCCGGAAGCCTCCTGCTTACCCTTTAAAAAAGCATGTATGTAATCTGCAAACACAGAGTTACTACTTTTGTCAAAGTGCCACACTTCAGTAATTTTACCCACTCTGTACCCTACCTCCAGGGCCTTGTTAAACTCTACAGTGACCCACACACCCGTCAATGATCTCTCCTCATCACAGTGTGTACAGGTACCACTCTGATTGTTGGTTTCTGCACAGGTGCGACAGAGAGGAAAGGTTAATTTACCGCCTAAACTTTTGTATGGTAAAACAGGGAAAAAGAGACCACGAGGGGGGTAGACGATGGCCTTGATTAACCCAAAGTATTCTCTGGGGTCCCCAAAATCTCTGTAGATGATGGTGGGGTGACCTAGGGGGTAAGAACATGCGCTATTTACATAGGGGTACAGAGAAGTGAAGTCCACATAGTGCACCGTTTCACCTGGCCCAGCTGTGTGTCTCAACTTCAAAGCGCTCGTTCTACCGCCATAAAGAGCTTTGCGTGGGCTGAGAGGTTCTGGGAGCTCAAAATCGTGCAGAAATTTTTTTACTGCGTCTTTTGATTTTTTCATCTCCACCCAATCATGCTCTCTCATGACGGTAGGACGAGCGTTGTACTCGACCTCTAACGTCTGCAGTCTCTGCTCACTATCAGTGTGCAACTCCCCAAAGGTGACGCCTCTCAGAGGACATGTTCCTGTAGGACTAAAACACAGAGGACAACCGTGATAAAAACAACCGTGAAATTCCCAGACACGTTTTACACCATCAATCTCAGCGTACCCATCTACCGTGTAGGGGCCAATCTGTTTCTCCCCCCTGTTTAGAGCATGCTGTATGAAGATTTTTTGTGTGTACATTACCCACTCTAACCACTGAATCGATGCTGTGGAGAATCTTTTACACTGCTGCATGTAGTTGTTAGGGCATGGCACAGCGAGTGTTTCAGGGGGTAGGTAGTTGGTGACAAACACCTTCATGCAGGCTGAAGCTATGGTTATGGAGTTGAAGGGGTCCACACCAGCCTCACTCAGAAAATGGTCTCTGAATTTAACACAACCCTTGGAGAGAATGTCAACATCATTTTTACAATAGTGCAGAGCTTCCTCCCTAAAGTTAAAGGTACCCTGACAGGCTTCTGTGTACCATTTGTTAAACTCTTCCAGCTCACGCTCCCCCATGCGTTCCACACCATAGGCAGAGGGGGGCGGGTAGGGCCCAACATACCTAAGCTGTGTCTCAGAGCTGAATTTGTGCGGGAAATACCCCTTGGACTGGTCAGTAAAGCCTAAGGCTTTGGGCATAGCGCTAAGACGCATAGGCAGGAAAGAGAGGGAGTCTATGAATTTAAGTTGGTAATCAGGCTCCTCAAAACTGAGAATTTTACTCCCTGTCATGAGAATCTGCTGCGGTGCTACACCCTCTTTCAGCATACCCTGTAGGATCAGGTAGCTGTCAAAGCCTCTAGAATTATGTGCTAAAAAAACATTTCCCCTGTATTGGTTGCTCCTGAAATGCAAGAGAAAACGTTTAACACACTCTGCCCCGTAAAACACTTTCTCCACACCTACCAATGTCTTTGCACACACTAGAAAGGGTACATGCTCACCTTTCTTACCCACAAAGGTTTCAAAGTCGTAAAAGATCAGATCAGGATGCTCTGTCTCCTTGAGACGGGGTTGAATATAGCACAAATGTGTTTTAGCGTCAGTCGGTAATTTACCCCCACAGATTTTGCACTTTGGGGTGACACAACGATGCACCTTCTTACCATCGGTCATGTTGACGTAGTAACACAGCTTGCACTTTTGACATTTTTTCACCTGATCACATAGGATAAACGGTCGCATGTTCATAGCGCTCGGTTTTACCTCTTTATGTCTGGCGAAACAGGAAAGCGAACGGCACTTTCTATGACAATCTGAACATTCCACAGGTTTGAGCGGCTGCGTGGGGCAGATGGGGTCGTTGCAAACCTGGCAGTAACCTTTACAACTGTGCACATAGGAGCAGTTAAATCCTTTGTAGCAATAATTGCAGAAAAATCCAGTGCCCAGAAATGCTTTCAGATTTTTTATCCCATAGTAATGATTCTGCAGTAAAAATAAGAACAGAGGTCTGGAACGATCTGCAAAAGTCGTCTCAAAGTGTGAGAGAGGCTTGCCGTGGGTTGTTCTGTAAAACACCACAATTTTGCGTCCCAGAATCTCTTCAAATTTACCCACATCACTAAAAGTAACGGGTGTCTGATCATCCAAACCAACCTGATGCTGCAAATACCTACCCATTTTCACACACTGGCTGTCTGTAAAAGTGGGCTCGAGAGTGTGAGCTAGGCTAATGGCATAGCAGAGACGATCAGCTCTGTTGTCTACAACATACAGGTGTCGTCTTTTCTTGTCAACTATTTCACAATCTAAAGTTTTCTCCAGTTTACGTTTAGCACCCCCTGATGGGTTCTGTACAACCTGCACGATTAATTCAAGATTCTCATCATGAACAATGTTATTGTTAGATTGCACTAACCGGTCAAGCACCCCTTCAAAAACTGGCAGAACATTATCACCGTCATCATCTACAACTACTGAGACATGTTGTTGTACATTTTCACCCACCACCTCCAACTGTATCACATCATTACGGCTAGCCAACTGTAAAGCATCGTCAGACAGTTCTCTAATTACCCCTATCACATCTCTATAAAATGCTGCTATATCGGGTACGTTTCCCTGAGGGGGCACCGTGAAGATACGTCTAAATCTATGCGTGTTAAAGTGACCGTGCGATGTATCTCCCATTCCCCCGTCCTCTCTAGACACACCCCTCTCTTCAACAGAAGGACCCGCCTCATTCAGACCCCCACCCTGTTGCAGAGCGGGTGGAATCTGTAAGTCTGAATCTGCAAGTGGCTCATCCTGGGTGTACTCATTTTGATTAGAAAAAGATGGCGACAGATTTTGGTTTAAAAGCAGGAGTGCATTGTCGATGGTTTCAATGGGGTCATAACATTGTTGTCCAGATTGGTCTACAGAAACATCCGTTTCTGCAGGAAAGTAGTTTAAAGCCCTGAGAGCATTGTTCAAGTCCTCAAAAGGATCCTTTTCAACAGGAATTTGATTTATATGAGCGATTGTCAAAGCCAATTCTTCGTTCATTTTTATTTTATTTATTTTTTCAATTAAAATAATACCTTGCCTTTACATTTTTTCACATACGGTAACGACTGAGGAAATAAAAGTCTGCATGACTTGACAGAGTAACAGTATGGCGTTCATGTGCTGATTGTCAGAGGATGTTGTTGGCCCACTTCCCAGTTGGACTCCTCCTACAGCAGTTTCTGTAAAAACAAAAGATGATAAGAAAACTTTAACTCTTAAAACTTTATGCAGACCAATGTAGTCTATATATATATACACATTTTATTTATTTTCAAACGCGCCTTCAAATAGTCTTCTGGCGGCTCTACCACTTTGAGGTTGTGATCTTCCTCGGACCCTAGGGGGCGACGGTGTATCTGGAACCACGAGAGGTGTGCGGGGTGCAGGTGACACAGACCGGCCTGGAAGAGCCTGAGATCCTGGGGTTGCTAACATGTAGCTGGGGTTAGGTACTGCATGGACCTCAGCCGCTGTTGTAACAGTTCTGTGGCCTGTTGAGGTATTTCATAACAAACATGTTTTGTTAACCTGTTTCTACGCATGCGTGTGTATGCAACCTATAAGAATACAAGACGTCATCACGGCGGATGACGCTACAGACACGGTAACGTAATGATTGATTCATTTGAACGCTGGAGCGGCAAGGTTCAACAACCACCCCTTAGAGGACTCAAAAAACACACAAAAAGGCTTCAAATAGTAAAAGTTCTCACCATGCACGTCTGGTGATCCGTCGGCTTCAGGATCCGGGGTCCGCTGTTGGTTTTGCGGCCTCTCGCACCTCTGCAGCGGGGCCTCTAGCGAAGGATTCACCACAGCTGTAGGAGCCTGATCCACACTACCGGGGCTGAGGGTGTCTCTCCTCTTTTTCTGTACCGGTGTGTCCGGGGATGCTGCTGGGGTATCCTCTTCACAAATACCGCCAATTTCCCCGTGAAACACACAAGGATGTGGTCTTTTCTGGGGTGTTTTCGACCGCGACGGCAGAGACACACCGCTCCTCAGGTCTTCTTCAACCCGTGTTGGGGTTGTGGGTACCTGGATCCGATTGGGGGTCTGCAAGGCTTGATTTTCGGCTTCTTGAATGGATTCTAAGGCATTTCCATCCCAACTGTCCTCCAGGCCGTCAACCAAAGCTGTAAGTAGATTTTCACCGTTCACATTAGAGTTTTTTTTTTTTTTTTAAATAGAATGAAAAAAATTACATTTAAATAAAACAAAATGTACCTAACACAGTCTGTGTGGGTACGTAACCCGTATCTGCTACTATTTAAAAAAAAAAGACAAATCAGTTAAGAGAAACCAGTTAATTAAAAAAAAAAACATGTTAAAAGTTTAATATAATAAAACAAATAGAGCTTACTTACCAGTACAAGGTGCATATCGGAGATCCTCCTGGTTAAAGTTATCTTCAAAAATACACAAGTTGTATTTAATATATTAAGCAATGGTTAAATATTACAATGAAAATTCAACGGAGAAAAAGTTTTTTTTACCGCAAGACATGTCGTCAGTCTGGTGTGGTCCGCAACAGATAAACTCTCTTTAAGCATGGCGGTACTTATAACAGTTGCAACCGTATACAGACTGTTGAGGCTGTTGTGTATCGTTTACCCTCTGAACGTATGCGGTAGATGACGACCTCTGTAATATTAACTATTAGAACTCTTAACAAAGCCTCACTTCAGAGATTGGCAGAGTCCTGAAAGTATCCAGCTAAGACACGTTTCATTACTTTATAGTACTTTATTACCCCCTGTCACTTATCATCGTACCATATAAGAACAAAGTATTTTTAAAGTTTTAAAATAATTATCACTATATGTGCGTTAATCAACTATGCATAATCTATTGACTATTGATCTATTGAAATGTTTACCATCTGGAGGGGGGGCATCTCTGTCTATTAGACCCCTAAAATGTTTACCATCTGGAATGGGGGGGGCAAAATGTCTACCATCTGGGGGGGGGGTTACCATCTGTGGTTTATCTATCGATTAGACCACTTAAAATGTTTACCATCTGGAACCCTTGAAGTGATAGATTTTTTGATCGATTTGACCTTTTGACCTGGGACTGGAAAGGGGGCGTGGTACCTGTCACTTTTACAGTTTGACAAGAAGTGCATAGATCCTTCTCTCTGAGCAGACACCGAATCAACCTTCTGTGTTAAAAGCATAGCAGGGGTGAGCACGGTAGGCATGTCAGGATCTGACGATACAGGAACTATTGGCCGTGCATTCATTATGGCGACAACCTCTGCTATCAGCGTCACAAGAACTTCATGTGTCAGACTGGGGGAATGCACCCTGAGCAACAAGCCATCCAGGATACGACGAGCAACTCCTATCATTCTTTCCCACGCTCCCCCCATGTGGGACGAGTGTGGAAGATTGAAGTCCCAGATACAGCCTTGGTCTTTGAAGTAGGACTTAAGCTCTGCATTTTCCGGTGTTATGCCAAGTTCTTTACATGCGCCGACAAAGTTCGTTCCTCGGTCCGAACGGAAGAGCTTTGCTGGGCCCCTGATGGCAGTAAACCTCCTTAGTGCATTTATGAAGCTTGATGTTGACAAAGATTCCACTACCTCCATATGAACCGCTCTTGTGACCAAACAGGTAAACATGACAACCCAGCGCTTGCTTTCTGAGAGGCCTCCCCTTGTGCGGCGAGCACAGACGGACCATGGTCCAAACACATCTAATCCAACCTGTGTGAATGGAGGGGCTTCGGTGAGCCGATCAGCAGGTAAGTTGGACATTTTTTGTTTCTCCATACTTCCTCTCAACCTTCTGCAGGTGACACACTTGTGTATGATGCTCGTTACCTGTCTCTTTCCTCCCAGAATCCACAATCCGGCCGACCGGACAGCTCCTTCAGTGATGTGCCTGCCCTGATGTGCAACTTGCTCGTGGTAATACTGCACCAACAATGTAGCAATGTGGCTGTTTTTGGGGATAATTATAGGATGTTTCTCTTCCCAAGAGATTGCAGCTGATGTCATGCGGCCGCCAATCGTCAGCACACCATCTGTACCGAAGATGGGGTCGAGCTTACGGAGAGGGCTATGTTTTGAGACAATTTCTCCTTTGGCCAAGCTCCTGAGATCCTCTTTAAAGGCCTCTTGCTGCACAGTTCGAACAACTACAGTTCTTGCCTGCGTAAGCTCATCTACCTTTGGAGTATCTCCTTCCAGAGCTGTAGCACAGGATCTGACCTTCTGAATGAGCTTAGCTAGTCCATGTGTCAGCCTTTTCCAGCTAGAAAAGCGCGTGAACCTGTCTGAACCAAGCAGCATTGCAGAAGTTCTCGTAGCAAAACTTGCAACCAATGGACACACGTCTGCGTACGTGTCTGGTGTAACAAGCTCAAAGGAGTCTGACTGAGTGGAGGCAGCTCTGTCGTTTTCCTTGAGAAAGGAGGGTCCTGAAAACCAATTTGTCTCTCCCAAGAGTGCAGCTTGTACTGGTCGCGTGCCATGGTCTGCAGGATTGTGCTCCGTGCTGACAAAGTACCACTGTTGCAACTCTGTTAGCGACGTACACATAGAACCTCCGTTTGGTGTTGTAAATATAGCCTAGCACTACTCGAGAGTCAGTGTAAAACTTCACAGAGTGAATCTTGATGTCTAGCTCGTCCACTAACATGTCAGCTAGCTCGACTGCGAGCACAGCCGCACAAAGCTCCAGACGAGGCACGGTATGGGAGTGACGTGGTGCTAGTTTTGATTTTCCCATCCTACATGACTGTGTCCTTCATCATCGACAGCTCTGAGGTAGGCCACTGCAGAGATAGCTGTGGTTGAAGCTTCGGAGAAGACACATAGTTCCCTGTGAGGTGTGGATAGCAAGGAGACAGGTAGGTATGGTCTTGATATGTGAAGTTACTCAAGAGTTTTAAGTGAGTCTTTCCAAGACTTCCACTGAGTTTCTTTTTCTGCAGGTATTGGGGTATCCAGGTCGTAATGTTCTGTGCACAGATCTCTGACAATTGCCTTACCTTGTACTGTTATTGGAGCCACAAACCCCAGTGGATCGAATACACTGTTGACTGTAGAGAGAATGCCCCTACGGGTGAATGGCTTCTCCTCTCTAGAGACAAGGAAGGTAAAGCTGTCAGATTGAAGGTGCCAGTTAAGACCCAAACTTCTCTGCAGCGGTAGAGGGTCCACACCTAGCTCTAGGTCTTTCAGCTCTTTAGCACGTTCTTCGGGCAGAAATGCTTCCATCACTGTATTATGATTGGATGCTATTTTATGCAGTCGTATGTTTGAGTCGGCTAACATTCCTTTGGTCTTTTTCAGGACATGGATGGCGTCGTCATCAGTGGAGAATGAGGTAAGTCCATCGTCAACATAGAAGTTCCTGAGGACGAACTGTTTTGCCTCTGTGCCGTATTCTTCCTGACCTTGCAGGCCTGCTCTTCTCAAACTATATATGGCAACAGCGGGAGAGGGGCTATTGCCAAAAACGTGTACAGTCATGCGGTACTCTGTGATCTTTTTCATAGGGTCGTTGTCCTCAAACCAGAGGAAACGTAAGAAATCACGATGCTCCTGGTAGACCTTGAAGCAGTAGAACATTTGTTCTATATCTGCCGCCACCGCCACAGGTTCCTTGCGGAAGCGAGTGAGGACTCCCAAAAGCGTGTTATTCAGGTCGGGGCCACTCAACAGGACGTCATTAAGGGAGACGCCGTCGTGCTTGGCGCTAGAGTCAAACACTGCTCGCACCTGGCCTGGCTTGTGTGAATGATAAACCCCAAAGATTGGTAAGTACCAGCACTCTTGTTCCTCACTGAGTGGTGGGGCTGGTTCAGCATGACATGCCTCAAAGAGCTTCTGCATGAAGGCAACCATGTGTTCTTTCATGTCTGGCTTTTTCTCAAGCATGCGGCGTAATGTCGCGAGACGCTTGACTGCTTGCATTCTGTTGTTAGGGAGTCTACGCCTAGGTTCCCTGAAGGGTAGGGGCGCCACCCAACTGTTAGAGTCATCCTTGAAGACCTCCCTGTCCATCATTTCCAAAAAGGCTTGGTCTTCCACAGACATGGCTGGCTTATCGTCGTCTGGTGTTTGCTGGAAGACTCCTTTTCCAATGCTAATCGTCTTCATCGAACAGGTCTTTCGGCTCATTAGCCTTTGGAAAATGATGGCGATGCACTGGAATATCCAGCCTCTCTTTGATGTGGATACTGTTGGTACAAGGGTCAAACAGAGACGTATGTCCATTACTCAGCACATTAGTCCGGTAGACGTTGGCACAGTCCGATTTGTGGGCTCTTCCAACACAGACCTCTCCTACGATCACCCAGCCCAAGTCGAGACGCTGGGCATAGGGAGCATGGTGGGGCCCATTGCATTGTTCTCGAACCTTGTGTGCACGTGGCATGTCTCGGCCGAGCAAGATAAGGATGGATGCAGAGGGGTCGAGAGCTGGGATCTTGTCCACAACCCGCTTGAGATGTTTATAGTGTCCAGCAATCTCAGGCGTGGGGATTTCGGACTTGTCGTCTGGGAGCATGTCACATTCGATTAGAGGAGGGAGAGGAATGCAAGTTTTACCGTCTAGCGACTACATGATGAAATTGTTAGCCCTCCGCCCTGCTGTTTCAATGACACCCGAGCAGGTCTTCAGGGTGAATGCTGCCACGCCTTCTGTAATACCAAATAGTTAAAAAAACTCTGATCTTGCCAGCGACTTATTGCTCTGCTCATCAAAAACAACATAAGCCTTGACCGCTCTCTCTCTCTGACGTGCTGGATACACTCTGACGAGACAGATTTTGGAGCATGATCTTGACTTAACTGTAGACCCGCAAATGTCAGTGCATTTCGATGTGACAGTTTGAGGGAGTCCCTCATCTTGCTCCCCGCCTTGCTCTCTCATGGTTACAGAGACCCCTGTAATCCATGTAGCCGGCCCTGGGTGTAATGCCGTAGGGTGGCTGTCGCTCCTGCATTCTCTGCACTGAACGTTTTTCTCACAGTCTTTAGCTAGGTGGCTGGTTGATGCACAACACCTATAGCAAATATTCTTCTCTTTAAGATAAGCTTTCTTCTCATCCAAAGTTTTGCTCCTGAAACCGCAACACTTTCTAAGGGGGTGTGGTTTGTTGTGGAGTGGACAGTGCTTATCTGGGTCAACCATCATTTTCTCTGGAGGACTGTTGTAGTTGCCATCGGAGTTCGCTGAGACCTCTGTCTTTTTGACAGAAACTGTCTTGAAATTTTTTGAGCTGTGTTTAAAGGACTGCTCCACCTTTCCCATGCTCGTACCACCTGTGAGTGGGGCAAAGCTCGGATCGTTGAGTGTTTTGGCTTGATCACAGACAAACTTAGCAAAGAAGGAGAAAGGTGGGTATGATGTGTGATATTTCTCTTTGTAACGTGATGCTACAGAGATCCACTTGTCATGCAGGGAATATGGCAGCTTCTGGACGATTGGAGTAATGCCACGAGAAGTGTCCAAGTAATTGAGACCAGGCAGAAATCCATCCATCCTGGCCGCTTCAAGCTCCAAGAGAAGGTCTCCCAACTCTCTTAGTCTTTGATTTTCTCGATTTGAGATTCTTGGAAACTCGTCCACCTTCTTGAGGAGTGCATTTTCTATAGCTTCGGGAGATCCATAGCAGTCTTCCAACCTTTGCCATACCATATTCACACCTGCTGCTGCATCGTGGATGTGAACTGCCCGTATTCTCTTTGCATGTTTGGATGATTTTGGTCCAAGCCATTTACACAGCAGATCAAGCTCCTCCCTCGCTGTCAGGTTTAAACCCACTGTACAACTGTGAAAGGATTCCTTCCAGGTCCAATAATTTTCGGGATGGTCGTCGAACCTCAACAGACCAGAGCTTATCATCTCTCGACGAATTAAGTACTTGGCCAGATCAGTTGTAGATGATGAACTGGGTTCGTTGGTTCTGGGAGTGACACCAGTATGCGAGTGAGGAGGTTGGTAGCTACTGCTGGTTTGTCTTATGTTGTGTGATTGCGTCCTATGGCTGTAACTGCGTGGATTTGAACTGTGCGGGCGCTCTCGTTTCAGGGAGTCAATTTTGGATACACTTTGAATGCGAGCGTCAGTTCTGGATACACTTTGAGTGTGAGCGGGAGGATGATATGGAGTGGAATCATCCTCCTGTTCGAACGTTGGATGAGCAGGTAGGTCATGGTAGCTGAGTTCATAGTTGCTGACCTCGCTTGACTCGTCTTTACCTTCCTCCATGTTGTTTTCAGCTGTCTCACCGTTGTCCATTGTTGGCTGGCGCATTGGTGTTGCTGTGGGTTCCGGTGGCTTTGAGTCTTGGTGAGGCTCAGGTCTCGGATTCTCAATGTACCTACGTTCAGCATATTCATTTTTTAGGCTAGCACTATCTAGCTCTCCACTCTCATTCTCAGCAGCTTCTTCCAAAACATTAGCTTCAGCGATGGCAGCTGCAGCCTCACTCTCTAGTTTCAGTGTGTGCAGACTGGCTTCTAGTTCTGCTTTCGTTCTTGCAGCCTCAGCTACAGCCTTTTGTTGTTGCTCTTCAACATATGCCTGAGCTTTCATCATGTCCGCTTCCTTTTGTGCGAACGATGCCTTTGCACGCGCAGCCTCTGCTTTTGCACGCGCCCTGGCTGCAATGACACTGGCTGAAGAACGCTGACTGCCACGTGAGGAGTTGGAACACACTGATCTTGTCTCAAATATGTTTTCATCATTGTTCATCTTGCAGCTTTAACGTCAGATGGTGACTGTGTATTTCCACGAAGATCCACTTCTCTGTAGGTAACCCGTCAGGAATAAGTCTTTTCACTATTCTGCCCTTGCAAGAATGCGGCTGACTTCTAGCTTGGCAGATAGTTAAACAGTTTCTCGATAAAACACTGCAGAGTCTTCAGGTAGGTTTTTGATGTTTTACTTGAGAATATCTGTGAAACTGTAATACAAAAAATAAAAAAGCATGTCAGACTTCGTTTTGTCTGTTTCTTATACACTCATAAATACAACACGCATACATAGATACACACCAAAGTTATAATTTACTCCACACAACAGAAGTGGTAATGAGTAGCGCTTAGCTCAGTGCTAACATAATATGAAAAAACCCATTGACGGGCTAGCGCATTAGCATCGGTCGCGATATCTACTTTACACACAAATGATAGTAAACCAAAACGGGACACCAGGTAAGTCACATATGTACTTCACACACTAACGATATACTTACAGACTTATGTCCCTTCTAAGTACAGCAGGAAGAAAAATGAAATGTGAGTGGAGATAACAACTTTCATGAAGGCTGGAACGAACTACCGTAAGCTTGCAGGAACAAACGGTGCAGCAGCCTAAACATTCCCCGACACCCTTAAAGGGGCAGCACACACTCAATATCTATCTTAACATTATTCAAAATATCTCTGAAAATCAATCTAGTAGTTAGGCTTAAATGTTTTAACCTTTTTATTGTATGATTATATTTATAAAGGGGAGGTAGTTTATGCAAAACTTTGTTCAACTATGAATTCTGTTCGGTTTTCCTTCCTGGTCTGACAAGGTTTTTCACTATGCCTCCACTAGCTGGAAGTTGGGTTTACATTTATTTGAAGAAGTTCTAAAAGGCTTTGAATTAGACTTTTTAAACAATGCAACCCACTAATGTTGTTCATCTTTAGCTGTAAGGAGCAAATTTGAAAGATTAGGATTAACACTTCAGGGTGAAATTAGACATTGTTAGTCGAATAGTTTCCTAATGTGATACTGAAAGATTAGGACAGTACAAACATGCAGGACATAGAAATTAGAGGACACAATAGGGTCTAAGAATCCTAGCCTAGGGAAGAAGGTTCAACTCTTCTCTTATTTTTTTTTTTTTAAGTCATTAAAGGCTGTTGTTGCCTCAGGAGTCCAAGTCAAACAGTCAGTATTGTCAAAAGTCTTCCTCATGTATGATGTCATACAGGGGTCGGGAGATCTCAGAGATATCATTAATTTGTTTTACGCGTTTATGGACTATCCAAAATTGTCTGGATGTGGTACTGACTTCATTTTCAAACCTCCGGATTATATGGCCATAGCGCACTGATTGCAAAACTAGTGGCTTCTTTTCAAATAAACATTATGATCATTTTCTATCTAAAACAAAACAAAGACACTGTGTCAGTTTGACAATCCCTTTTGGTAAGGGAGCACACGCTTAAAGATTGTCAACCTACTGAACCGATCTATGAGAGGCAGGACCAATGTCTTCAACAGCTTCAAGGTTGAGGTGATATATTCTTTTACATGGTCTAATGTAGAGTTGCACTCTATTTTTTCCAATCAGACTTGCTACAAGTCCACAAACAGTCAGAACTATTGAAAGCAACGCTTTGACTATGGAAACATTTTCTCCTGAGTCTACAAAGAATCTCACAATAACACTTAGTACATTAAGAGCTGTACTAAAGTTGTCTTAGTGTCTAGTGTTAACTGTAGTGTAGTAACAACTGGTTTGTCATTGTCATCATTTATCTTCTCCTTGTGTTTGTATCTGTGTCTAAGTCTTTGTGCTATTCAATGCTTTGACCTGCCCCCACTGTCTCCTATGGTTGCGCCTGTCGTCCTTTTGTTGGTGCCTCTGGCCAAAATTCATCTGGATCTTGTCCTTCTCACCAGATAGGATAAGGAATGAAGGCAGAGAAATCTGTCCACATACTCCCTCTACCACAGTTTTTCCTGACTGCCATCTCTCTCCAGTGCTCTTTGTTTTCTCATCTGGTTAAATCCACGTTCCCCTTGTTTCTTTCAACTTGCAAGATATGTGTCCAGACAGTCACCAACCCCAGCCTGGGAATGTCATCATTGCACTCCTTTCCCAGTCACTGTTGTAGGATTCAGAGAGATTGGACAGGACAGGGTACAGTAGGTCTTCCTGGAGTTGCTAAGCTAGAGGGCTTCTTCCCCTCCTGTAGGCATTCTTGCAGGCAGGAGACATTTCTCTTCTCCATCTTCCTCGTCTTCTACTCTCTCACTCTTTCTCTACAACTCCATCTTTCTGCTTGTCTCCCATAAAAGTCCAAAAAAGACTAAAAACTGGTGCAATCCTGTACACAAAGTACAATGATGTCATAAGATTACCTGCAGCAAGATATTTGAGAGGATGTACCAGAGAACACTGCTGGTTAGTATGGAGATCAGAGGACTGCGAGACATTTTAAAGGCAAAGAAAACAAAGAGAAATGTGCTACAGCCATCAGTTTCAATATTCGACCCCATCGGCAGTTACCCCCAGACTTGACTGAAAAATGGGCTCAGTGGTGTGCAGAGGTGGCAAAAACAACCCTGCTGATTTACCCACCAGAGGCCAGAGCATCGAGAACCTCATCCAAAGCTAGTTATCTGTCATCAACTGATGAAGCAGAGAGCACTGTATTACACACTGTAATACATAAGAGTTGAACACAGAGCTTAGGTCTAAGTTTATGGCTTTAGTACAGTTTTCCAGTACTGAACAAGCTGAGCCCTATTAGACCTAGAACAGTACAAAAGGTGAAAAACAGTGCTGGGATTAACAGCATGGGTGAAAAGATTCAAGGAGAGCTAACTTCTGAGGAGCTTACTGCAGCAGACGTTTACTGGGTGACTATGTTTCCACCACCTCAGGCAATCAACTTGAGCAGAGAGGACATGGGCAGAGACTCTTAACCAGCTTTTGAAACAGCTGGCAAAAGGACCACCAGACAGACTTGAAATCAGCTCACAAGTGTGAGATTCTTATCAGATAGATAGCAGAACTGTTTCCAGAGATTCAATTCAATTCAATTCGAAAAAAAGATGGACTCTTTAATGATGAAAGTTGAAGAAACGTGTTCAGTTGATATATCCTTTAATAATGAGCAACTGTTCATTGGGCGGGAGTATTGTTTGGGTTAAATAGTTAGTAGTAGTTAGTAAAAACATACTATTTACACTATCTACACGCAAATATGTGAGTAAAATATATTTACGTGTTAATGGTCATTTATTTACTATTACTATGGACCATGTTGAGTGTTAGCTTTAGTGTTGACATGAATGCCAGACGAAAGATGAAAAATCCCATTTTGTATGTCCATTTCCTCTGTAACACTGCAGCATATAGATGTTGTGTCTTGTCAAATGTGTTAAGTGTTTTCATGTTAGTCCTTCCTGTTTTATTTTGTAGTCACCTTTTCCCTCACTGATCAACCCTGACTTCCTCCCTTTGTGTGTTTTCCCGCCTTTGTAATTGTCTGCCCCACCGCTGATTGCTTTCACCTGTTTCCACTCTCACTAGGTATAAATAGTCCTTGTCTCCCTTTTGTCTTTGTCAGTTCGTCTTGTTCCTCGTCAGTGAGTATTGTCAAGCCTTGTAATTCAGAGTCCATGTTTTTTCCCTGTACCTATCGACGTTAGACTTTTTGTTTGTATTTTTGAAATCCTCGTAGAGAGCGACTTTTGTTGAGAAAATAAATATATATTTTTTCCAACTTGGTCTGTGGCTGAGTTGTGCATTTGGGACCACCTGTATAGTGTCAGAGGTTGTGACAATTGATCAGTAAAATATTCAATTTGAGCTACATCCTCGTTGGTCATCATTTGAAGCTTCCACTACACAACAACTTGTGTCTTGCCCTTTTTTTATTTTTGCTAACACTTTAATCCTCTTGATAACTAGTGCTGGCACTACACAAGTAAAACAGATTTTTAAAAAATGGAATTAAAATCCACATTTAAGGAAGTGACACTCAAGTTATGTAATGCTATTACCCTGTATGGATTTTCCAAATATTAAATTAACTAGTAGACCTCACAAATAAAATATGGACAAACAAAAACTAAGAAACACTACACTGGTGGGTGAAGGGTGAATTAAGTAGGGCTGCCCCCTAATAGTTGACTTACCTGCGTTCAGGAGCTGCGACTGAAGTTTCAGAGGATTGTTGCAACATGGACCTTTCCTCTTATAACAGGAAGTCTCTTACCACTGCACTGCTGCATATACTAACTGTACTAGCTGCTATTAGCTAGTCAGCGGCCCTATTGGCTGCCTGCACCTGGACTGGGAGCTGGAAGGACGCCAGCTGATGTCCAGCAGCTCCGACCAGGACTCTGACTCTGGGGATGACAACATGGTGGGTTCAGGCAGTGAAAGGAGAGAGCAAGTGTCGGGCGTGTGTTTGGTGACCGCTCAGGGGACACTATCAATCATTTTCAGAAGGTCCCATCTACATGGTTCTTGTAACCTTTGGACACTTGGTCTATTTGTCTCGACTTTGCCAGAAGAAGATAATACAGGAAGAAAGCTCAAGTTAGAAGTCAGTGACTCAGTTTGTGTTTGTGTTGATGCAGTCTGGTTGTTGCTCAGTTTCACTGCTGATGACTAAATTGTGACGTTACAGCTCAAAATAAATAACGGTAATTATTGCCTGTTAAATACAGTTCAGTGAACTTAAATATAATTTGATGTCATGAAGTGTAAATGCGTTGCACAATAATGGGAATCATACTGATTGATTAGACAAACTTTAATGTATTTGTATGATTTAACATAAAATACCAGGGATGCACAGAATTAAAATTGTCCCTGGATTTTTAATTCAGACAATAAAAAATGTAATCAGTGATACAACCAACACCACATATAAAAGCAAATAAATGAAGATGTCAATAGTTCTTCAGGATAACTGTATAACACAGAGCTAAAATTATCTATAAACAATATAATTTCAGGGCTATCAAAGCCTTTACAGATCAATTCAATTTGTTACAATGTCACACTGTCAATTATTCACTCAAACAATAATGTTGAATAATGTTCCATGTATCAACTGTCTACAAACGATGAATAAAGTATTTACACGTGTTCTGCATTTAAAAAACAATGTATTGTTTAAGATTCTTTCTGTTTAAAATAAAATGTACACCCTTTCACCACTGTTCTGTTTTTAAGGACTTTGATGATCTCTGACTAATCAGATTAGATACCTTCGGTTGGCATGAGTTCAGTCACCTTGTTTATGATAATATCAAGGAAACGTTTCACACCTGGATATTCTTTTTCTATGTTATCTAGACCCTCAGCGATTTTGGTCTCCAAATATTCAAATACTGCCATGCGATTACTTTTGATGTTTTTTATCTCAGGTTCTTTCATTACTTCTGTTAAGGCAGCCAAAGCTTCTTCAAACATTTCATTGCTGTAGCAGCCTCCATTTTCCTTGACCATGTTGTCGATCTTCTCCAGTAGGCCGGCAGCTTGGGACTCCTTATCCTCGCTTTTATTGTTGAAGGCATGATATGCCTTACAGGACTCCTTGATGAACTTTTCAAGAACATCGTTGTTTTTAATGAAGTCCTGAACATTACCATCACTACCATAATCGGTGAACAGGACAATAGTATGCTTTGCTGCATTTTGGAAGAGTTGCTCAAATTTTTTTAACACTTCTTTATCTTCTGTAAAGAAGTCACCTGTCTTTAGCACCAATATGAACACATGAGGACCGGGGGTTAATGATAAAATGCATTGTTGCATCTCTTTCTGCAGATCTTTCTGATTTTTGTGTGTATGAAACCGACCTGGAGTATCAACAACAACCAGTGTCTTTCCATCAATCTCTCTGGTCTTAATCTCACACTTTCCTGTCACAGATTCAGCAGACAGTTTAGACTTGAACTCATCCCTCCCAAGGATGGTGTTTCCTGACGCACTTTTCCCAACTCCAGTCCTTCCCAAGAGCACAATCCTCACCTCTGGCTCCTTTGAATCTGTTGGAAAATTTTAAACAGACATAACTGATATTATAAAAAAGTTGTAACAGCAATGAGCACACACACACACACACACACACACACTTATCTAAGTTTGAAATTGAAGTGTACAATGCAATGCCAGTCAGTGATAGGAATGGCGTAAACAAATAATTTCTCTTTTGTCAGGCTCATCATGATATTTAAACCAGAATTGGCACAGCCTCAATTCAAACAGCTGTCTTTAACCAGTAAAAAAGAATTTTGACTTAAAACTATAACCAATTACAATAACTATGAATAATTAGTTTTTATTTGACTATTGCAATCCACACTCTGTCAGCACTCTGTCAGTACTATTGTCAGCATTGTCAGTCATAACTAACTTTAACTTATATGACACGTAGTATACAAATAATGTTTGATTAATTGATCGAATACTAATACAATTTCAAAGGTATATTTTAGAATTTCCCAGTGACATTACAAATAGTGCTAAGAAATGTGTCATGTGGTTTGCTAAGTGCTTGTTAGAAATAATCCAAGCAGGCAGTTAAGTTTCCTGATGTAAAATAAACATTACAGCCTTACAGGGGCACTAATGTGGATATAGACTTTATTTCTTGTTATTTTAGATAAGTAAAGTAAAAGCACCTTGTTCATGTCATATTTTTCTATATGCTGATGAAACTGCTTTCTTATGTCTCATAATTGTAGTTACAATTCTGTCCCTTGATCATTAACATAAAAAGATGAAGACAGTCTTTACCTCTGTAGAGCTAAATCCATTGTCTTTAGAAATAAACGTCTTTACATCATTAGTTAACTGTTTGTTGTGCAAAATTGTCAGTCATCAAAATAATGAAGGAAGTCATCAGTAAAATCAGTTCTGAATAAAAGTACTGCAAATGTTATTTTTTGATTTTGATGTGTCTAAAAAGCTTCATCACAGTCCAAATATCAAATAGTTAACATTGTTTTAATTTACTTTGTGACAGGAATTTCTTAGTCGGATTGTAAAAGGTGAAGTTGTTAAATATATTAACTCGTCAAGAAAAAAAAAGGATTTATACAAATGCTTAAAATGATTAATAAAATATAACACCAGATATCATGTAATTTTGCAAACATGAATCTATTTTATAAATATAAGAACTAAAATATTAACATGTGAATGAATGTGAACTGAATGTGAATATTATTGAATACAAGAAAAAGGGTCTGTAAAGCCTTTTTTTTACTAAGAAATAAAGTAGTTGTAGAAGAAGTGGGTGGTCAGTAAAATAAATAAAAGTGAAATGTCACGATTTAAAGGACTTTGTTTAAAACATCAGTGATGTTAATGACACATGAAAATTGCTCTGCAGGTTTGTCAAACTGAGTACAATATATGAAATATACTTACGAGGCTGAAGATATTTGCTGGCCATCTTTGTCTTGTAAAAGCAGTTGATCTGTGATGTCTTGTTGCTGTTGATGTCTTGATGCTGTTGATGTCTTGATGCTGTTGATGTCTTGTTGGTGAATAGTTGGTCATTTCATCCTTATATATTATAAAGTCTGTGTAGTTCCCTCCCCTCAAACATGTCATCTGTTACCTAGCCAGTTTGAGGAGAGAAGGCACAGAGAGCCAACCAGTCACAGATCAGAAATCAAAATGTAGCTTCAAGCAGCAAATCAGAGACCAAAGAAAACGGCATCAAACTAAATACATTTTCTGTTGGGTTTGACAGTTAGTTTACTAGTTCTATTTGTTTTTATGTTTGGATTGTTTTACATGTAACTATTCACATGTGGTATGTGTGCTGTGGCATTTATTTCCTGTAGACCTATGCATTATCCAGGCATAATACCTGAGGTACCTGGTAAATGGAATGGAAGATGTCTTGGGTTGGAAAAGGGACATTTTAAGAATTTTCCAGGAGGGCCAACCTGGAGTGTTTAATCAATGTCCTTTTTAACACTGATGTAGAAGGTGCTTATGATTGTTGTGTGCATCAGCATCACCGAAGAGAAAGTGACAGATGGAAAAATTGATTGGCTTATCTTGACCTGTCAGCCCCTTTCTAAGTTCCCAGCACAGAGCAAGATGATTTTTGGTGCCCAAATCAGGGGAGATTTTTGACAACAGCTGAATATGCCATCAGTTATAGGTCCAGTCTGTAACATTTAGGAGGACCTTTTGTCAGAAATGGAATATACACTGTTGCCCATAAAGTTATATATAAAATATCTTGATATTCCTATTTATGCACATCAGTAATCACCTTTGACCAGGTGCAATGATTACATACTTAGTCCCAGTTACCCAGGTGAAACTAATTCAATTCAAATGATTGTTTGGCACAATAAAAGGCAAAACATTCGCTGTGTTGTCCTTTTCCTGCTTAGAGTCTGTATGCAGTAAGTCCACGTTTTCAGAATTGGATGTATAATTTTCAACCAGATTTGACACAGAAGTTCTCTAGGTTATGCCTATATGGCAATAAGCCAAAGAGTGTTTGCACGAACACACACAAGCCAAAATTGCTGATTTCCTTGGAATATCACAGAGTGTGGTCTGTAAAATCATCGAGAGGAGGGTCATTTGACGCCACGGAAATCTCCAGGACGACCACGACTGACTACCAGTCGGTATGATCAGCAACTGCTTAATCTGTGCCATAAAAATAGGAAAATGCCAGCAAGCTGCCTTGTGGAGAAGACGCAATGGAATCAATGTTTCCCGCCAAACTATAAATCGAAGATAGCTTCAGCATGGTTACCAAGCACGACAAATGACCAAGTGTCCAAACCTAACTGTTTAACACAGAGTTGCTCAACTTCGCTGGGTTAGGGAGCACAGAAGATTAGAGCTTCGGCACTGGCAACATGTTGTCTTTATGGATGAGAGCCGCTATATCCTTCACCGTATAGAAGGAAGACAAAGGGTGCGGCGATTAGGTGGTGCGAACCTCCACGATGACTGCATCCAGGAAACCACTCAAGGAGGTGGCAGCTCAGTGATGGTATGGGCCGGTATTCATTATGGAGGAAAAACGCCATTGGTGGTGCTGGATGGAAATGTCAACGCCGTTGTGAACCGGGACATCCTGGAGAACCATTGCCTTCCACATGCAAGAAGGGTCTATGGGAACAACTTTAGGCTGCAAGACGACAACGCAATAGGGCAGCTGTAGTGAGTGGATTTCTTGATGCAGAGGGGGTGCAGCAGATGCCATGGCCTGCTTGCTCACCTGATATGATCCCTATCAAGCATTGCTGGGATGCCTTAGACCGAGCCCTTAATGAGAGGGACAATATTCCTCAGAGTCTACAGGAATTAGCCCTGGATCTGTCAGAATTGTGGGATGCCCTGCCCAGTGACGGCATCAACTAGCTTGTGGACAGTATGCCATGACGTCTTAATGCATTGATCCGTGCCAGGGGTGGCCATTCTTAATATTAGGGACTGAGTGACATTTGAAAGAGTAATATTGGACATTCTTATGCATGAAATCCCCTCAAATGTGTTTCCTGTTAAATTGATCAAGGTTGAAAAATTTAAAAAAAGCCCTTTATCCTTTTGTTCAATACCCCAAATTTTGTTTAAGCCCGAATACACAGTTTGCAAAGGTTAATTGTGGTTTAATTTTCACTGTGATATGTTTGGAAGAGATTGATAAATAAAGTTTTGAAAAGATATACACTTTATCAAGAATAAATCACATTGTCACAACCATTTCATAAGAAGAGGTAAAAAAATCTTTTATTCCAACTTTATGGGCAACAATGTAATATTTATTGGTATGTTTTCATTAGTGTATAATCACCTGAAAATAAGAATCTTTGCATCCATGGAGTTTGCCATGTTGAATTGCCTAGACAGTAGCCTAGAACAGACAAACCAAACAGATAGAGCCACTAGAGTTTACACCACACTTAAAGGTGAAGCTTTTACCCCAAGGACCCAAGGGATTGATGAATCATAGTGCAGATAACAGCTGTCATTATACGGACAAATATGGAGGGAGAACACAATAGATGGCGAGAAATTAGTTATTAATTTTTAATTAATTAATTAATTTATTATAGTAACTTAAACAACTGAGGTAATAGGTACAAATATAGAGTGTGTCAGCCAGTAACATCAGTAATGTAAATGTGGAGATGTGAGCAATATGAGATGTAAAAGTTGTAAAGTGAAAACAAAGCAGAAATCAAACAAAAGCTGAGAACATGCTGCTGCTGGAGGGGATGGAGCCAAATGAGAGAGAGCCAGAGCAAAGCTGGGACGGGTTTTTATCCTTTTATCCACCCAGGTGATCGATATCGGGTTTGCTGCTGATGGTACCTTCAAGGACACGCAGGAAAAATAATAACTTGTACACCACATCAGCACATTAGCATTGGTCAGGGATTGTCACACAGCACACACTCATGGTTTTGCACTCAGTTGCCCATGCAACACATAAACAACACTAAGGCAGGGTAAGACTGGGCCACAGCCTCACTAAGAAATTACTAGACATCTTTAGCTGTGTTCCTTTTTCCCTGGTTGGTCCAGTTCAATTCTAGCAACATTCTATGTGGTGGAATCAGCTGGGTGATGTTTGCTACAGTATGTATTTACTTAAAGAAACTGTTTATTCAGTTAGCTTTGGTACCAAACATCATAGGGAAAGATCTTGGTGTCCAACCTGGAAAATGTTCCCCCCACAAAAATACCCAAAGCAGTAAAGGAGCTTCCGTTTGAGCTGGTATGAGAAAGACTCCTGTCAGGAATATTCTGTCACTAAAGATACAACTTTCTGTTGGCATTTCCTGTGTCTGTTTGGAAAACTGTGAGGGAAGTTGGTATCAGACACTGTTCTATCAAACACTATGTTAGAAGCATACTGATGCATAAAGTGTCTACCAACCGAGAGAGAGCCAATTGGTCCACAAGTGAAAGAACCCAAGACGATTAATCTTTATTTAGGTTCTAAGGCTATTACAAATGTTTCATTCTGCCTTTTCTAATGTAGCAACAACCCTTGATGTTTGCTTTAGTCAGAAGAGGCACTGTTAATGTCGGACAGCATTTGATAATCTGAGGGCTGCCCTTTTGAGTTGAGCAGTACATGCATGTGCACATTTCCAAAATCCTTCAATCTGTATGCAGGGGCTTGCTGCAGTCTCACATAGGAGCAAGGTTGATGGGAACGGATCATTTCATAAGTCTTCATCTGACTGAGAAGAATGCCCGGTCAAGAATAAACTCTCAATTAGAGTTGCTGACTCTCAAATATTTTATTACCAAAAAGAGTCCGTGCCAGTGGGGGGTTCGAGGCATTTTTGATGAGGCGAGCTGCAGTCGGATAGAATCTCTTCTTGTGGCATGAGGTTTTGGTCTTGATGGACTGCCATCTCCTTCAAAGGGGAATGTTTCAAAACGTTTGCACATTGGGTGGGAGGGGTCAGCCACGATCTTTCTAACTTGCCTCAGTGTCCTGGAGGACTACAGATCCTGGAGGGATGGCAGATTGCAGCCGATTACCTTCTTTGGGGAGCAAATCATGTGCTTCAGTCTACCTGTACGCCAGCGTACCGGATGGCGATGGGGGAGATGAGGATTGGCGTAGTGATTGCAGTGTAGAACTGCACCATCATTGTCTTTGGGAGGTTGAACTTGCAGCAGGATGTACATGCTATGCTGTGCATTGTTAGTGAGGGAGCTGATGTTCACCTGACACTTAAGGTCTTATATTTAAGGCACCCTCATCAGACACACAGGGAAGGAGGAGGAGCAAAGGGAGCAGGAGGGGAGCAGAGCCATGACAGGTACATCTTCAAGGAACTACACCACATCCAGTTGCCCTTAGACTCAACTGACTCTGACATCCTTGATATGCCTTTCCCCAATTGGGGACAAGATAAGAATAAACAAAAAAACTGAGCTGATAAGTACAGCATCCTCAGAGCATTTCACATTTCACTCTGAGACAGCACAATGAAGAGGACCTTGCTTTGCAAATCATATTTGTTTACTGAACTTACTGATTTATAAATACAATTGCATCAGTCAATTTTTAACGTGTTGGAAACAAGTTCACTAGAAAGGTAAAACAAAAAAAATTGGTGATCATTTTATACCTCATGCTTTATAATCAGTCAAAACAGATCGGGTCAATTTGACCCGGGAGGACAAAAGGTGCATAGTAAACGGGAAAACAATACGAGGGTTAATCAAACTACCACACAGCAAGTATGGGCCCAGGTCTTATTCCAGCACAGGATTAGTATACAAGCACTGCAAAAGAGAGCGGGAGGGGCAGGGTTTAATAGGCATGCTTGGATCAACCTGCTGGGTCCTGCTGACACGTTGTCCCAACCGTGTGCCAGATATAGAATAATCAGTAACTAGCAGGAGAATAAAGGAAAATAACAGCCTAAAATGAAACCTTGTGGCACAGCCAACATAGAAACACAGTTTACAGTCTACCAGAGAGCAATGGAAACCACTGGAGTTAGTGCCACGTTATTTGTTATATAAATATATATAAGTAATAAATATTATTTATATGACGTGTCAAATATGGCTCTTAAATCAAGGAGTAAAATGGTACAACTCCCATCACTGAGTTGAGGCACCTTTTAAAATTAAGATACACTTTTTAACCTGAGGTCCCAAAATGGTCCTTCATAAAAGTGTAATAAAAATGTAATATATATATATTTGTTTTCACTTTCACCGCATCAAATCTTTTCAACAACTTCAGACCTAACCATAGATATAATGTTTTATAATGTTCATTATATTTTTATATTTTGGTTCCACAGCCTTCTGCGCTGTGGGCACAAGACGCACTGCCTCTGTTTTCTGGATGGCCCTGGCTGTGACTCCTCCTCCTCCTCTTCCTCCTCCTGACTGTGGACCTGGCCCCGGGCTTGTAGGACCAGGCTGGCTGCAGACGGTCCTCTGGGCAAATGGCAGGGACTCTTCATGTGTGAGAGACCACAGGATCTCCCCATTTCTTGATCTCCATGGAGAGGTGTCATCCTCCATTGCCTCTTCCTCTTCTTCCTCCTCCTCATCTTACTCCTCCGAGCTGCAGGGCCCCTCTGTACCTGGCAGGAATTCCTCCCCTGATCCCTCCTGGCTCTCAGATGAATCCTCACTGCTGGTAACATCCACCTCAGTAACATACTGCTCACTCTCCTCAGAGGACTGAAAGACTGCCACAAGAGCCTCCTCCAGTTCCAGGCTTCTCTTCATGGCTGTCTGCTGGAGAAATGACCAGCCAGACAAGGCTGTGACTCAGAGGCAGAGCAGGTTGTCCACTAATCAGAAGGTTTTTGGTTTGTTCCCTGGCTCCTCCCACTACATATCTAAGTATCCTTGAGCAAGATACTGAACCCTGAATTGCTCCCGATGCTGTGCATCAGTGCGTGAATGTGTATGAATGAATTACCATTTTTATGCTGTTAAGCTTTCTTATTGCCATGCATTTTGCAAGGTAAGAGAACGAATCCTCCATTGAATCTTTATGTGATGAAGCTCTGCTGCCGCTGGTGGTTTGGGGGGGTCATCACACCTAAAACCTGTTTTCCCTATATTGGGAATGTAGTGGCTTAGATTTATTAGGTATTCATGGGAAAAGCATTATAATATGTCAGGATTACAATATATCAAAAATATGTGGTTATAATGGGAGTCGGTGGGTCCAAGTCGACTCAAGTTCACAAGTTATTAGCAAAATGGACAATGTGTAATAAACAAACCAGCACCATAATACTTCAGTTCTCTTTTTTACGCTGCATTATTGTCAGTGTTAAAATGTATAGTGTTGTTAATATTTTATGATGTTTCATGTTGATTTTGTGATGGGTTTCTGATGTGTGTTTGTTTGTTTCTGTGAAGCAACAGTTTGTAGCACTGTGCACAAGACACATTTCCCCTCAGGGACAATACAGTTTATTTTATTCTATTCTATAGTCACTGTGGAACACCATTTGAAACGTGAGTATCTAGTATCCAAAAGATGTCTGTGTGGATTCTCTGGTAGCATTTTAATGAAGACCTGTGGAGACATATTAATTGATTTTGCATGTTTTGAAAACTATAGAGTGATTAACTTTGAATACACCATAAGTATCAGTGAGGCAAACAATTCACAATTCAGTGGATGTGCTGAGAGAATTTCAACTCTGTAAGACATCAAATTATTGGACATGGAAAATGATTTATTTAATAAAACGTATGAAATAAAGTTATTAATATAGTATTGTATATATATTATTATTATTATTATAAGAAATACCAACAATATAAGAACTTTTTGAAGTTAATTGATGCAGATTGATTGCAGAAAAGCAGTCTAAATATATATCTGGTATTACAGTTGTTAAAATTCCTGTATTTGGAGAGACAGCGATACTTGTTGAGGGCAGTTGTTGGTGATTTATTTAGTTTCTAAAAATAATAATTTTATCATTAAAGAAGCTCATGAAGTCATTACTACTGAGGGTTATGGGGATATGTGGCTCAATAGAGCTGTGACTCTGTCAGCCTGGCTACAGTGCTGAAGAGGAACCTGGGGTTGTTCTTATTTTCTTCTAATAATGTTGAATAATTCTACTAGTTTGAAAGAGCACCATCTCCTTTCAGATTTACACGTTTTTTGCTTTAATTGGCTGTTTTGGTGATTATACCACAGTGCTAGTCTTCTGAGTTTTAATATTTTCCTTTTTAGTCTCTAGTTTCTAGTGTTGTTTGCAGTGAGCCTGCAGCACTAACATTAACATGATGATCAATATGGGAGGGACTAAGGTTATTATAAGAGTCCTCTTTTATATTGAGACATGGCATTGAATTAAACACTGAAGGAATCTCCTCCTTAAATTTAGCTACAGCACTGTCAGATAGACATCTGCTGTAGGAAGATTTGCCTAATGGTTTATAATCAAATAATATGTATTCAAAAGTTATTAAATAATGGTCAGATAGGAAAGGATAATGTGGGAAGACTATTAAATGTTCAATCTCAATGCCATATGATAAAACAAGGTCAAGAGTGTGATTAAAACAATGAGTTGGTTTATTTACACTCTGACAGAAGCCAATTGAGTCTATTAATGATATAAATGCGTTACTAAGGCTGTCATTGTCAACATCCACATGAATATTAAAATCACCTACAATAATTACTTTATCTGATTTAAGGACTAAACTTGATAAAAACTCTGAGAGTCAGATAGAAAATCGTCCAGGAGCACGTTAGCACGGTTAGATAATCTAAGCTGTTAGACTTGTTAGTCTTGTAAATCAACAACAAAAGCTACTTTTGTCACATCCTGTGAGGGTGTGGCATGCAGGTAGACAATAACATAATTGAATTTTAAGTTTCTGTGCTGGGCTTTCTTGGTGAAAGAAAAAAAACATCAGGTTTATTAAAGTTTAGCTTCAACTGGAGTTCTTCATGGTCACACATTGATTCCAAATAAGTACAATAATGGCATCATGTATTACGCTTTATTTTAAACAACATTCAGTTATCTTTGACAACCGAAAAGAAAGAAAAATATTGGTAACAATTCAATAATTCAATTCAATAATCTGAATATAAAAATAGTTGCATAGTGCTAACTTGCTACCTCTATCTATTCATCTTTTTCCTGTCATCAGTGTTCTTTTTATAATCCCAAATATAGAAAATCACATCAACCACTTACTGAGAGAAATGTAGGTCTGCTGCAACAAAACTACCTCATCAATTTGTGGAAAAATCTCTATGGGAGGGTGTTTCTGACATCCATACTGTTGACTTAGAGAGAGAAATCAGCTAAACAAAGTCTTAACTGCATGCTGCTAGAGAGGATACCTATACTATACTATATTTTAAACAGTACATTTTACCTTAATCTATATATATTTATATATATTCTGTCACAACCTGACCTCACAGTCTGAATTGTTAACACAATTTAAGTAAGTAAACACCAAAATAATCAATAGAGTTTAATATGTCTATCAGTAAATCAGTATGTCTGCAATGTCTGTGTGAGTGAAGGGTGAGCTGTATATGTATAAATGTAAAACCCAGAACACAAACAAAAACCAACAGCTCAGCTCCACCCCCTACTTCCTGAAACAAAGAAAGTAAACAACCAAAGAAAGAGGAACAGAATAAGGCCAACCCTAGGGCCGTCACAATTCTTAATATATTTTATGTTCTGGAGTATGTAACAAAAGTAATTTCCCCCAGAGATTATTAAAATATTTCTGATTCTGATTCTGATATACGCTTCAAAAATGGAGCGAAGCCTGCGAGCTAGTTCAGGCAGTCAACTCGAGCTGCGCTGATTACACACATGACATGCCTTATCCATAATCACTAACCAAGTGCTCCCTTCCAGTCTGGCGGTCTATTTAAACTGCACTTTTTCCCAGCTCTCCCTCTGCTCTGTCAATGCCGCTGTTGCCCTGCAGCCGTGTTGCTGCTGCTGCTGCTGCTGCGCTGTAAGCCCCACCACCACCCCAGCATCCACCTGTAGGCTCCGACTGGGGGTTAAGGTATTTGAGCATCACTCCCCAATATCTCTATGTAAACATATCTGCGTGGAGTGATGAGGTCGGAGCCTAGACGACAAAATCTAAATATGCTATACTGCTGTAATAAACATTTCAAACATGAGTTCGCTGACTGAACTGGCATTCTGACATCAAATCTACACATAATATATATATATAATGTAATAATTACACATGGAGATACAAAACACATGAGAGCAGCCCACAAACCATGAAACATAAAAACACCCTGCACATAAGATTAGATTTTCAGATTCTATATATTTCATTTATAATTAATTGCAGTATTACAAACTGTAATGATTTTTCAAAATGTTGTTGTTCTCCAGTAACAATGCTCAAACTCCTCACTCAGCTTTATTGATATATCATACATTTGCTTTGATTCAGATCTGGAAAAAGAGAAAACCCTTTAACAGGGTAAAAACTGAAGCTACCTAAATTCTGCCAGAACTACTGTAGTCCTGGACGAATGATCTCCTGTCTCTCCTCACTGATCAGGCCTGTTGACGAGCAGTTATCAAATATCAGCAGGGTCGAGTTCCAACTGGAGCCACTGAGAATGACTTTGGCAGGATTAAATAGATTTCATCAGAAGAAAACAAAGTCATGTACAATCCTGCTGAAAGGAGTTATAAGGAATGAAATTTTAAGAATGTTCCAACAGCATCATTTTCTTAGTAAGCTGAGCTGTTATTGATGAGACAACTGAGGCACTAAAACAAACAAAGATCGGAAAGGTGGACAGGGAGGTCAGTCACACAGCACAAAGGTAGATGAACAGGGTGTAGATGAGAGGAAACAACAGCTCAGATTCAGAGTTGAACTGTGGTGAACACAATGCTGACACATTCATTTGCACTGTTAACCTGTAACAAACTGTCTATATAGAGTTGCCCTTTGAGGAGATGGAGAGTCCCAAAATGGAGGAAGCTATCGTAGCTTATTAGCTGCGTATCATGATCCAGTTTTATTGAAGCTCCTCTGTCAGAGTATAAAATGCTCCAAAAGAGACTTGGTTTGCATATAGTTGAGGCGTGATCACATTATAGCTCACAATCAGCAGCTTCGGGGGCACCTATCAGACTAGACAGCAACCCAGAGGCCTCAGGGAAATCTGTCTCTGTCCCCAGTAGTGTACATATACTCAAAAGTGAACGCCCAAAATGCCACACCATCTATAGAGTGACTCAAAAACTCCAGTCCCTTTCCCCTGATGCTCTGTGCTTGTTAATGGGAGATTTTAATAACTCCAAATTGAACAAATCCATGAATCTATATAGGGTGGGCGCTATGAATTTTTATAGCAAAATATGTAGAATTCAAAAGCTCTGTGTTAAAAAGTCCAGATTTGGATCTGAATCAATCAAGAACACTAGTAAAATAGGTTTGGGGGTTTAGTTACTGTAATACTTACCTTGTGTATATCCATGTTAATGTAATAATGAAGTGATTTAAGTTATACTTGAGTGCTGATGTTTGTGTATTTTTTAGTTTTACACTGGTCTTATAAGTAAAGCATGTTAACATCACTTAGTGGTCCTGTATGGATGTGCTGACCTTGCTGCATAAATGGAAGGGAAAATTCTGTGAGGCCATATTTTGATGAACAGATTGTTTTGTATGTAAAATCAAAGTATAACAACTACAGCTGCAAAATAAATGTAGAGAGTAAAAGTATGAAGTACACTAAAAGGAACAGAGCCTTCTGGATATTGTTATTTCCATCTGTGAGTACTAGAGGCAAAGTTACAGGAGTCAAACTATGAGACAATTTCTGAGTTTGATTTTGGTTTGTTTTGGTTTCACAGATGGTGCACCATGAAGTCTAAGACAGTGGTTCCCAAACCTTTTCATTAAAGGACCACCTCTTTTCTATTATTGAATAAACTAAAAACCCCTGATTAGGTGACCTATTTTATAGATATTATATCCAATGCATAACAATAACTGATACTGGATGTGTGTTTAGTGTGAAGGAACTGTGAATATTGTTGTTATTGCTTGTGTTCAGGTGTCATATCCTGTGAGATGTCTTTATATCTTAAATAATAAAACCTTAAAAAAACAACATAATTGTTCCAATAAATATTTCACTGACAAGAGGAGTCTTCACTCTTCACCGGTAAATAATGTGAAAACTCAGTTATGCCTGTTCTCAAGAAATTAATTTTGGCAGTGATATAGAATGACTTATATCTGGTACACAGGGGGCAAACCCTTACTTTGATTCAGATAGAGTGTAAAAACATTGTAATCCAGATATCTAAGACCTTCTAGTGTCTGCTTTATTTGAATGACTTTGGATGTTACACTAATGTACCAGTTTTAAAGACGGGTTGCAGCAGCATTTAATCGGAAACAAATCAACTCATTTCAATGAAAATGGTACAATTGGTGTTTTTGCTTAGAGAGGTTGCATTGAGTTCAACTGTAGTGACATCTCTGCCCATCTTCTTTTCTTTTTCCTCGATGGCATTTTGACTGTTTTTTTGTGGAGACCTTATGTGGTTGGCTCCTTTCCACGCAACCACTGCTTCTCGTCTTAGATCTAACCAGCCATGAGCACCTGGAACTTTTACAGTCACTAGACTGTTTGCAACCTATTACTTGCCTGTAAGTGTGGTTTTGGCAGGTTTCACAGATTTCTTACGAAGAAGGTAGAAGCATGTCTGGTAAAAAAAAACAAACCCTTTTTTGGAAGAAGGTGAAGGTGCGACAAAATGTGAGCGTGTATTAGCTGGTTTCTTCAAGCCCGAGGTGAACTAAAGCATCTGCACAATGACAACCTCACTTCAACTTCTGCTCTTGTGGAGCAACATCACATCCTGCTGCTTTGCTCTGTATCAGAATCAGAATCACGTTCATTGCCAAGTTGGTTTTCATATACAAGGAATTTGCATTGATATATTGCTGCTTAAAAATAAAGATTGAATGAAAAAATATAAAAAGGATTGAAAGCGAGTGCTGCAAGTCAAGAGGCAAAAATGAAAAACTGACAATGACATGAAAAACTATTATAGAAACCACAAAATGACTTTAGAATGAGTAAATAACTACAGCAGTGAAATAAATGTAGTGGAGTAGAAGTATTAATTACACTAAAATGTAATTAGCACGTTCAAGTAAAATTCAAGACCTTTAAAACAGTATTTAAGTACTTGAATAAATGTTCTTACTTTCTACCACTGCCTGACTGATACTGGGATTTGGATTTTCTTAGGTCAATATTGTTATTTCCATCTGAGAAAAATAACATTAACAGAATGGTCTGTTTATGGACTCAGTGTGGTTTTTGCAGGCTTCCCAGATTTCTTTGGAAGAAGGTAGAAGCATGTCAGGTAAAAAAAAACGACCCTTTCTTCGGAAGAAGGTAGAGGCGTGTCGGGCAAAAAAAACAACCCTTTCTTTGGAAGAAGGTGGAGGTGCGACAAAATGGAACGTTCAGTAGCTGGTTTCTTCAAGCCTGAGGTGAACTAAAGCATCTGCACAATGACAACCTCACTTCAACTTCTGCTCTTGTTGAGCAACATCACATCCTGCTGCTTTGCTCTGTATCAGAATCAGAATCACGTTCATTGCCAAGTTGGTTTTCATATACAAGGAATTTGCATTGATATATTGCTGCTTAAAAATAAAGATTGAATGAAAAACTTTAAAAAAAGGATGAAAGCGAGTGCTGCAAGTCAAGTGGCAAAAATGGAAAACTGACAATGACATGAAAAACTATTATAGAAACCACAATAGAATGAGTAAATAACTACAGCAGTGAAATAAATGTAGTGGAGTTGAAGTATTAAGTTCTCTAAAATTTAAGTATACATTAAAATGACTGAACTGTATCTTGGCTGTCCTGTGAGGACCGCAGCCTGTTTTCAGCTTTGTGACGATGCATTTTCCAGCTAATCCAAGAGCATTTTAAAATAGTTTATTTAGCTTAAGATGAAGGAGAATTTTAAAGGAACACTTCATCCTGCAGTTTATCAGTCACCCTTTTCCTGTCAATCTCAAGCTGTCTTGTCAAATGAAGGTAAAACCCCTAACCCTTCTCTTAACAATCCTATAGTGTGTTGTTTGGCACTAGATCAGACTTTTTGCTTTCAATCAATAATAGGTTGAATAATTTTGCAGATTGGACACCACTTAAGAAAGTGGAGGAATTGAAATATTTGGGTCTCTGGCCTGATAGTCAACTTCGTTTTAATCCAACTGCTGCCTGAGAATGTGATATTGCTCCATTAACTGTTTCACCCTACAGGTCAGGGAAATAATTGTTTCACAGTTTCTGAATTATGCAGATGTTGTCTCAGAATACCAAAGAAACAAATCTTGTTCCACTTAATGTAGTTTTTAATAGTCTCTGAGGTGTCCTTACAGAACCTATCACTGTCTTATGTGTGAGTAGTTAAATTGGTTAAGACCAAAATCCTTAAGACATTTTCACTGGTTGCAATATTTATTATTAGGGCCCGAGCACTGACCGTGCGAAGGCCCTATTGTAATGGAAGGAATTATTATTTTCCTGCCTCTTCGACTGCATATTTGCTGGCCGCAACATGCTCGTAAAGTCAGGGAAATTTGGACAAAATTCAAATGTGACAAAAAATTCACATATGCAACTGTACCCGTGCACGAGCGCCGCCAAATGGCTAAGCCACGCCCCCCAGAATCAGCCCCCAAGACCCGTAAGGCCCACATGTATGAAAATTGGTACGCATGTGTAACTCCTCCTAGGGAATTGATCGGATCAACTTCAGATTTGGACAAAGCCATCTAAAGGCATTCACCATTTAAAGTTGTGCTATTCATTACATTCTGTAATGAATGTGGCATACATGATCTGATCTCAACGAAACTTCACGTTTCATAAGAGTCCCGCTCTGAACACGTCTGTGATAATATACAGTAATAAAGAGAGCACCACCTAGTGGCAACAGGAAGTAAGCGCTGCGTGGCGATTTTGATCTGATTTACGTGAAAGTTTCATGTTGCGGTCCACACGTGTTACGACGGCACGTGACGCGGCCGCAGCACACCCCAAGTTGCTTGGAGTGCGAGGGCCCGTTCATTGCTGCTTGCAGCTTTAATTTCTAAATATATTTTCTTTAACTTTCTTTCTTACTTGAAACTTTTAATTCCATATAGGACATCCTGTAGTTTAAGATACACTGAGCTTCCCTTTCTCTTTGTTTAAATACAATTTAAAGCTCTATCTGATTGGAACAACCTGCTCACTTCAATTTGATCTATTATCTAATTCATTATCTATTCATTCAATAAGTCATCCATTTTGACTGAGCTTCAAACAACCTGCTAATTTTACCTCATGTCTATATAGATTTGTATGGGATGGGTACATTTACTGTATGTGTATGGTCAGTGTGTGTGGGAGTGGCTAGACCTGGGCCAGTTGTTGTCTGTGTATGTTTGAGTGTATCTGTGTTGTTTAGTTGTTTTATGTACTGTATCCTCCCTTGAAAACAAGATGGTTCATCTCTTTCACTAAATGTTAAACTTAGATTGCACATGAGATTATGAATGAAGAAAAGGACCTGAGGTTTATTTAAAATAAGAAATTGTTTGTGTTCTTTATTGGGATAATATTTTCCACAAATTACATCCAACATGCAAACCATGCAGACATTTCATTTGGGCCTTTTTAGGATTTCTTCAACAAAAGCAAATTTACAAAGAAAGGGGTTTATATCTGATTTTATATTAATGTTATTTGAACTAAATAGAAACACTTGTGTCTTCACATTCTAGTTGAGGATGACTGCTCCACTGCGGTTGTTTAATGAGATTCTGCCCTCTGGTGGTCACAGGAGAAAATACAGTTAATCTTTAAGGTATCAGTGAAGATGAGAACAGTCAACATGTAAACTCACAATCCAACAAAGAGCAAGGCACCAAACCCCTAACTGCTCCTGAGGCACCGCTTAGCCCTTCACTCCATCATCTCTCAACATTGTGTGTGTGTGTGTGTGTGTGTGTGTGTGTGTGTGTGTGTGTGTGTGTGTGTGTGTGTGTGTGTGATCCATTTGAGATGCACTATGTATTTTCTCCTCTGGCCACCAGAGGGCAGCCTTTCATTACACAGCCCCACACAGTTTTACAGTGCTGCTGTTATTGTGTCTAAATGGGTTTGCTGTGTGGATGTCATTTGTGGCTGCAACAAACTGGTAAAGACTCTCCTGTCAGAAGATAATCAACATCTGTTGCACTTTACAAAACCTCTCATCAAACAAAGTGACCTTTTAATGTTTGGATTGCCTTCCTGTTCATACTTTAGTTTCTGAAAGTAAAAGTACACATCATGTAGAAAACCTCCTTTCAGAGTGTTTTAGTGTATGATATATAATATATATATATATAATGAGACCGTCCCCAGACTTCCTCTGTTGCCTGTTGACTGATTTATATGTGTTTGTAGGCTCGGATTTTCCATTAAAATCAAAATAATGATTCTTGAAAAGGACAAACAGGGTGCAATATTGAGAAAAAAAAACCAAACAATATTCTCTGACAAATGAAACAAACTGAGCTAGAGAGCTACACTTTGATACGACCTCCCAACTTAAGCAAAAATACTATCTGAATGGATATATTCACCCGATTTGACTGTTATCATACCATTGAATAAGCGTTATTCTGATACAATCATCCCACAGATAGGGGCCAGTAGGGGCCTACTCTACCTACTAGTAGGTGCAGGAGGCAGTTATCACCCATTCACCTGGCTGATCCAATACTATTCAAACCCAGCAGGTACAGAAGGTGTGTTATCGAGCAGAGCAGTCACGTGTCTGCATTTTCTTTTATTTTCAGTGGAAAAACAACGTTTTAAGATATTTTTGGCATTAGAATTCGTTGTGATAACATTTCTAGCAGGAAATGTGTACATTATTTCCATAATCTCTGTTGAATGAATGCCTATGATGTTTTCAGGCTTCTATGGTGTCTGTTCTATGTTTATGGTTGCTATGCAGTTGCTATGGGTGTCTTATCGCTGAAACACGTGAATATTGTTTTAATAATTGCATCGGAGCTGTAATGTTATTGGTGTTATTTTATGTAACTGCTCAATGACGATCTTAAAAATAAAAAACGTACATTTCAGAGTTTGCTCGTAATTTAATATTAAATCCGGAACCTTTGTGTTTGGCTGAGCGGAGGACCGGCTGATATGAGACCGTGGCACTGTCAAAATAAAGCCAGAAGAGAAACGTTTCATGTTTATTATAATGTTTATTATCTATTATATACTTATAACTGAACCTCTGCTAATATTTTACTTGTCCACAGACAACAGATAAATTCTACCAGCTAGAATCTGTAAACGGAGAGTTTTATAAAACCCAAACGGCCAATAATCTAATATTCTGTATAGATGAAGCATATTTTATTCATCAAATCACAGGATTTTATAAGCACAATCATGAATGCGTTTCATTTTTATTCCTCTGCGTTTGTTGTAGATTTCTTCTTAAAATCATTATTGAAAAAACATTCAAATATACAAACCATTGGACGACATAGCAGTTTTAGTAATTTCCTGTATGTGTGTCACATTGGTTTACTTTAGCCACTGCCAGTGCCGTTAAATATAATTAAATATGAAATATGAATATGTTAAATATGAATATAATTTAAGTTTAATTAACATGGCACAACACTGTTCATACATGAACAAATATTCATGGACATATTTATTAGTCTTCTTCACTCAAACACTGACTGCATATACTCCTGCTCCATTGATTCTGTACATACTGATGTTTTTACACATCCCTATGTATATTTTTTCATTGCTTATGATATAACATTGTATATATGACTTGCATATTAAAAACTAAAGGAGATGTGGATGAGTGTGTGAAAGAAACATTCAAAATGTAATGAAAAAGGCAAACAAACTGAACTGAAATAAAACAAATGAACAAATCTTTATTTTTATTCATGCAGAGAGAGAGAGAGAGAGAGAGAGAGAGATCAACATTCAACATACAGTTGTCTTAAAGACACACAAACAAAAACATTAAATGGAGCCTATAAAGTTGCTGGCAGGCTCCCAGGTGTCTTCCCAAGTTTTGCCACTGAAAAAAAAGATTGAATGCAAACAAGTGTAAGATCATTGCATATACCACAATATTAGTTTATGTCAATGGGGTATCATAGAACAACAAATGACTTAGGATCGGTTTTTCAGAAGCCTGCTACTAACCAGTGTGGAAGTAAGTACATATATATTTATAAAGCATACCGTAAAAAAAGCTTTAAAATCAGCTAATGTGGGTCAAAGTTCTGAGCTCTTACCATGAGGAACAAGGCAGCCAGCTCACTTTTACCTCTTCTCTTCCTGCGCACACACACACACACACACACACACACACACACACACACACACACACACACACACACACACACACACAGACAAAAAGAAGTGTTAGCCATTCCAGCAACCACTGCTAAATGAACTGCTATTTCTAAGTTACATCTTACCTCCTTTAGTTGTTTCTTTTATTTCATTGTAGTGAAATATTTTTTGCTTCAAACATTTTCAGCAGCCTAAAATTATGCAAAAAAAAGAAAAGAAGAAAGAAGGAGAATAAATGTAGAAACAGACTTTGACATCCCCCAGGTGAATACAGCTGCATTTCCACTGTCAAGAATTCACAGGGGTCAGCACAACCGAAGCAATGGCTGAGCTTCGCCCTGGGTTTGAACCACCTTCTTGATCATGATATCTCACCTATTCACTGTTCTTTGATTGTTATTGTGGACCTGGTACAACTTGGTCAAGGTTCCGAGCTAGCTGAGCTGATACTAAAAGGTGGTGTGACATTACTGCCAACCACTGATTAGTCACACGACAGTTGACGTCCTGCATAAAGCCTAGATTTTTAAAAAGCCAAACTATCATTAATAGTTAAGTTTTTTTTATTCACTCAAAAATGGCAGCCCACAACACCATGCTGTGGTCAACTGACAAAGTCCAGACTTGTCCAGAACATAGCTTCATATCCTCTGTTATGAGTAGCGTAGCTGTTTATGTGCGTAGTGTGTTGTCAGTGTGGCAGTAAATGTACAGTGTAGCTTAGAGTCTGTCAATAAAGAAAGGCTGCAGCTTCTCAAGACCAAAGTAAAGCTTGTTTCCCAACTTCATTGCTCTGACAATCACCTCTGCCTACATTGAGGGGGTCCCATCCAAAGTTCTATCTACAGTGGAAAAGGAAGTCGAGGACCCAAAAGTGAATAGAGTAGAGTTGAGCTGTACAATGCTGACGCATAGAGGAAGAGAAAAAGTGTCCATCTTGTCTCATATGTGTCCACATTAGTTTTTGTTTTATCTCATGAATAATTTATCTTCTACCTGTAGATGAGGACAAGTTAGTGAGTAATCCTTTATGTTTTTTATTGTTACTGATAATAACAGGGATTAGGGAAAAAAAACTGTTCTCCAAAAAGTCTTCTGTTTGTAATCTCTCTTTCCATGTGTCTGGTTCATTGTGTCTACATGCACACAAACAATATTATCATGCTGCTATCAAGGAATTGCATTGCACATTAAATTTAATGAGTAGGCTGTACCACAAAAACAAAAAATACCTCTCTTCCTCTTTTTCTTCCCTTCACCTGTTGCACTGGTCAGGGAGAGAGTAGGTGTGGGAGAGCAGGAGCACTGTGCAGACACACCTGTGACAAAGGTGGATGACTTTAGACACATTACTTAAAATATGGCAGAAGGTGATTAATGCTAACACTCACTTTCAGTCATGGTTTTTTGAGAGGGAGATGCTGAGGCGGTGCTTGGAGGCCGGACAGGGACGAGGGTTAGGGTGTAAGTCTCCTCCTCATAGTCCATTTGGGGATGAGAAGTAGATGGGAGAAAGGTGGAAGAGTCTGGAGGATGAGGAGGAGAAGAGGGTTGGGAGGGAGAGCAGGTAGACTGTGGAGTTGGAGATGGGCTGGGAGCTTCTGGCAATTGCATCCTTTGAGAATCTGAAAAAATATAAATATAAATATTACTCACAATGACAGCACATCCCAAAGCATAAATCATAAAAACAGATGTTTGCCTTACTTTTAATAATGTACTCATATTCCCTGCTCATCTTTTCTAAAAAGGGTTTTACAGGCCCGTCCCCTCCAGGGCACATGTAGGTGATCATTTCAGCATTTACTGTGTTCACCCTCTTCTTCTTCTTCCTGATGAACAACATTGGGTTGTAGCCAAAGGCAGCAAGCTTGCTCACCTGAAATGTACACAATTACACAAAATGTTAACATGGCATTATTATTACACACTGACATGTTCCATTTTTTTCACTTTATTTGAATGTTATGTGTGCACCAGTGTTTGCTAATGTGTATAATCTTTTTCAAGGGTTTCTTGAGAGTTTTCTAATGAACTGTAGGTGTGTGTACATATAACATTCTTTCAGACAGAAAAGTGTGGACAGGGTTCTGTGGAGTGCTGGGATGAAGCACTTGTTAACAGAGAGTTCACTGTCTCTGTTATTATAGTTTCTGTCTGAAATATCATAAAGCTCAGGGAGACAGACATGGCCAAAACAAGTTTTCCCTCCATTTCTTTTTAGTTTAGTTCTTCGGAGATGCAAACACATGCATTGCACCCTCAGTTTAATATTTTGCACTTTCCGTTCAAATTGCATATTAATGCCAAGCATAAGGTGGTCTGGCACATGGACTGCGTGGGCATCTTCATGCTCACCAGCAGCTCAATCAGCAAAAGAGTTGGATGAAGATTAATAAAGGTCAGCGGGTGTGGTGATTAATAAATACTCTCTCAGCTTGTCACATCACTGGTCTCATAGCTCTGAAACAACTGAGCTAATCAGTTAAACATGATAGCAACAGCTCAACAAATAGAAATCTTCGTCTCAGGAAATGTCTGGATGATTCAGAGAGTCACAACATGAACACACCTCACCACGAATCTGCAGCCAATGACAAATGAAGTATGATTTTCCCATAAATAGTTAATATAATAATATATAAACTGATTGATAATATGATTATAACAAAGACTGTTTTATTTGGAATTCTAATGTATCCCACCTCATACATGGTCACATAGTTTAGTAATTAATGATATACAACTGTGTTTGCACTGCACTGGTCACAGTATTTAGCCATGATTCCTCTGAGGACTGGAGTTTGAGGGTATGGGTGTCCTTCTGACTCGTAAAGCAAACTGTTGCTGAAAATGACTGACACCCTGTTTAACTTACTGCTGTCTACAACTTTATTCGTCTGTGTTCAGCATAATCTGTTTATCTGGGACCCAACTCTGGATCATCATACACTATTCTACTTTAATAGCTGTTGGCAGCTCGCACTGTAACTACTAGGGTACCACCACTAATTTGAGATGCACCTGAAGTCATTTGGTTCTGGAAGCGGGCCTAGCTCTCTCCTCATTGGTGAAAAATGTGCTATTGATCAGAAAAAAATGCTATTTGGACCACAAGCCCACATGTCAATAATGAGCCAACTAATTTTGAATCTTTAGCTAAATTTAAGCCTATATTCATGCTTAAATGTTGTATTCAGACCAAGGTGTTAATACCTGTACTGTCACTTTAAGAGGTCGCAGGCCTTGTGCCGTCATTCAGGTGCTTCTCTCAGTCCGCGCCAGACTAGCTGAGAGGAGGTAATGTTTTAATTAATGTACAGGTATGTGCATTATGTTCATTATAATTCGTCTGGTATAGTGTTTACATGTGTTTACACTGGTTGCATTAAGCATGTAAAAGAAATTCATGTTATCAAATACATTGAGCATTTTATAATTTATTTAATTCATTTTCACATTTTTATTTAAAAGTATTTTTGCTGTTAATACTAAAAGTTTTATCAGTCATGTATGTATGTGCAGTCCGCGCCAGACTAGCTGAGAGGAGACAAATCTACCATCCTGCCTTCATTAAAAGAGCAACCAGCAGCTGGTCGTGGTCCGGGTCCTTTCTTCATTCAGCACAACATAGAACACAACGTAGAATATACAAGGGTTAATGGACGTGCATCCAATCTGATATGAAACTGTTAAAGACAATGCACGCCCGTTACAAGAGCAGGTGAGACAGCAGACAGCAGGTGAGGAGAATGGAGGCCGCACCCTCATCAGACACACAGGGAAGGAGGAGGAGCAAAGGGAGCAGGAGGGGAGCAGAGCCATGACAGGTACATCTTCAAGGAACTACACCACATCCAGTTGCCCTTAGACTCAACTGACTCTGACATCCTTGATATGCCTTTCTGCTTATTTTGTTCAAAAACATGGTATAATTTCATGTAAATTAGGTTTATTGTCCATAAATAGAGGTGTAAAAGGAGTTTAAAATTTGCGGTAATTAGTTGGAATGAAGTTGGCTAAAAATATGGAACACAGAATGGTGTGATCATTTTACACTTTATGGTTTATAAACAGTCGAACTAGATGGGTCAATTTGACCTGGGAGGACAACAGGTATTATACTATTTGCTACCATTAAAAAAATTTAAATGGTTTCAAAACAATATCCTGACTAAACTTTGGCATATACCAGTCTGTGATAATGCATCAACATATGTGCCTCTGATCATAACCATCGTGAAAATAATTACAAATTACAAATTACAATTACAAAAATAAGTGTAAAATATATGTTAACGTGTTAGAAACAAGTTCACTAGAAAGGTAAAACAAAAAAATTGGTGATCATTTTATACCTCATGCTTTATAATCAATCAAAACAGATCGGGTCAATTTGACCCGGGAGGACAAAAGGTGCATAGTAAACGGGAAGACAATACGAGGGTTAATCAAACTACCACACAGCAAGTATGGGCCCAGGTCTTATTCCAGCACAGGATTAGTATACAAGCACTGCAAAAGAGAGCGGGAGGGACAGGGTTTAATAGGCATGCTTGGATCAACCTGCTGGGTCCTGCTGACACGTTGTCCCAACCGTGTGCCAGATATAGAATAATCATTAACTAGCAGGAGAATAAAGGAAAATAACAGCCTAAAATGAAACCTTGTGGCACAGCCAACATAGAAACACAGTTTACAGTCTACCAGAGAGCAATGGAAACCACTGGAGTTAGTGCCACGTTATTTGTTATATAAATATATATAAGTAATAAATATTGTTTATATGACGTGTCAAATATGGCTCTTAAATCAAGGAGTAAAATGGTACAACTCCCATCACTGAGTTGAGGCACCTTTTAAAATTAAGATACACTTTTTAACCTGAGGTCCCAAAATGGTCCTTCATAAAAGTGTAATAAAAATGTAATATATATATATTTGTTTTCACTTTCACCGAATCAAATCTTTTCAACAACTTCAGACCTAACCATAGATATAATGTTTTATAATGTTCATTATATTTTTATATTTTGGTTCCACAGCCTTCTGCGCTGTGGGCACAAGACGCTTACTGCCTCTGTTTTCTGGATGGCCCTGGCTGTGACTCCTCCTCCTCCTCTTCCTCCTCCTGACTGTGGACCTGGCCCGGGCTTGTAGGACCAGGCTGGCTGCAGACGGTCCTCTGGGCAAATGGCAGGGACTCTTCATGTGTGAGAGACCACAGGATCTCCCCATTTCTTGATCTCCATGGAGAGGTGTCATCCTCCATTGCCTCTTCCTCTTCTTCCTCCTCCTCATCTTACTCCTCCCGAGCTGCAGGGCCCCTCTGTACCTGGCAGGAATTCCTCCCCTGATCCCTCCTGGCTCTCAGATGAATCCTCACTGCTGGTAACATCCACCTCAGTAACATACTGCTCACTCTCCTCAGAGGACTGAAAGACTGCCACAAGAGCCTCCTCCAGTTCCAGGCTTCTCTTCATGGCTGTCTGCTGGAGAAATGACCAGCCAGACAAGGCTGTGACTCAGATGCAGAGCGGGTTGTCCACTAATCAGAAGGTTTTTGGTTCGTTCCCCTGGCTCCTCCCACTACATATCTAAGTATCCTTGAGCAAGATACTGAACCCTGAATTGCTCCCGATGCTGTGCATCAGTGCGTGAATGTGTATGAATGAATTACCATTTTTATGGCGTTAAGCTTTCTTATTGCCATGCATTTTGCAAGGTAAGAGAACGAATCCTCCATTGAATCTTTATGTGATGAAGCTCTGCTGCCGCTGGTGGTTTGGGGGGTCATCACACCTAAAACCTGTTTTCCCTATATTGGGAATGTAGTGGCTTACATTTATTAGGTATTCATGGGAAAAGCATTATAATATGTCAGGATTACAATATATCAAAAATATGTGGTTATAATGGGAGTCAGTGGGTCCAAGTCGACTCAAGTTCACGAGTTATTAGCAAAATGGACAATGTGTAATAAACAAACCAGCACCATAATACTTCAGTTCTCTTTTTTACGCTGCATTATTGTCAGTGTTAAAATGTATAGTGTTGTTAATATTTGATGATGTTTCATGTTGATTTTGTGATGGGTTTCTGATGTGTGTGTGGTGTCCGAAGGCCTATAAATTTAAGTTACAGTTTGTTCAAGTGATATTTTTGTCAACATATGCAGTGTTAGTGGGACATGAGGTTTAACGTTGTAATTCTTACTATGAAAGGTTTAGGCTAGGGGCCTCTCAATGGCCTCTGACCTTTATCTTAATAAATCTTCCATCTCCCTGTTTTACCTCACATATCTGTACTAGAACCAGATGTTTCTTTACTATTTTCTTAAAAAAACAATAGGCCTATATAAAGCCTATGTTCGACGCATATAGACAGAGCTGTTCATTTGGCAGGATGCTCTCCAAGCTCCCGGGGCTTGAAATGATGCTGTACCTTTTTGTAATAAACCTTTATATACATCAAGATGGTGTCAGCGGACTTCTCTTCAACACATATTCACATCATCGCTACTTAATATACCACATGTGTTTGTTTCTGTGAAGCAACAGTTTGTAGCACTGTGCACAAGACACATTTCCCCTCAGGGACAATACAGTTTATTTTATTCTATTCTATAGTCACTGTGGAACACCATTTGAAACGTGAGTATCTAGTATCCAAAAGATGTCTGTGTGGATTCTCTGGTAGCATTTGAATGAAGACTTGTGGAGACATACATATTAATTGATTTTGCATGTTTTGAAAACTATAGAGTGATGAACTTTGAATACACCATAAGTATCAGTGAGGCAAACAATTCACAATTCAGTGGATGTGCTGAGAGAATTTCAGCTCTGTAAGACATCAAATTATTGGACATGGAAAATGATTTATTTAATAAAACGTATGAAATAAAGTTATTAATATATTATTGTATATATTATTATTATTATTATTATTATTATTACAAGAAATACCAACAATATAAGAACTTTTTGAAGTTAATTGATGCAGATTGATTGCAGAAAAGCAGTCTAAATATATATCCGGTATTACAGTTGTTAAAATTCCTGTATTTGGAGAGACAGCGATACTTGTTGAGGGCAGTTGTTGGTGATTTATTTAGTTTCTAAAAATAATAATTTTATCATTAAAGAAGCTCATAAAGTCATTACTACTGAGGGTTATGGGGATATGTGGCTCAATAGAGCTGTGACTCTGTCAGCCTGGCTACAGTGCTGAAGAGGAACCTGGGGTTGTTCTTATTTTCTTCTAATAATGTTGAATAATTCTGCTAGTTTGAAAGAGCACCATCTCCTTTCAGATTTACATGTTTTTTGCTTTAATTGGCTGTTTTGGTGATTATACCACAGTGCTAGTCTTCTGAGTTTTAATATTTTCCTTTTTAGTCTCTAGTTTCTAGTGTTGTTTGCAGTGAGCCTGCAGCACTAACATTAACATGATGATCAATATGGGAGGGACTAAGGTTATTATAAGAGTCCTCTTTTATATTGAGACATGGCATTGAATTAAATACTGATGGAAAATCCTCCTTAAATTTAGCTACAGCACTGTCAGACATCTGCTGTAGGAAGATTTGCCTAATGGTTTATAATCAAATAATATGAATTCAAAAGTTATTAAATAATGGTCAGATAGGAAAGGATTATGTGGGAAGACTATTCAATGTTCAATATCAATGCCATATGATAGAACAAGGTCAAGAGTGTGATTAAAACAATGAGTTGGTTTATTTACACTCTGACAGAAGCCAATTGAGTCTGTTAATGATATAAATGCATTACTAAGGCTGTCATTGTCAACATCCACATGAATATTAAAATCACCTACAATAATTACTTTATCTGATTTAAGGACTAAACTTGATAAAAACTCTGAGAGTCAGATAGAAAATCGTCCAGGAGCACGTTAGCACGGTTAGATAATCTAAGCTGTTAGACTTGTTAGTCTTGTAAATCAACAACAAAAAGCTACTTTTGTCACATCCTGTGAGGGTGTGGCATGCAGGTAGACAATAACATAATTGAATTTTAAGTTTCTGTGCTGGGCTTTCTTGGTGAAAGAAAAAAAACATCAGGTTTATTAAAGTTTAGCTTCAACTGGAATTCTTCATGGTCACACATTGATTCCAAATAAGTACAATAATGGCATCATGTATTACGCTTTATTTTAAACAACATTCAGTTATCTTTGACAACCGAAAAGAAAGAAAAATATTGGTAACAATTCAATAATTCAATTCAATAATCTGAATATAAAAATAGTTGCATAGTGCTAACTTGCTACCTCTATCTATTCATCTTTTTCCTGTCATCAGTGTTCTTTTATAATCCCAAATATAGAAAATCACATCAACCACTTACTGAGAGAAATGTAGGTCTGCTGCAACAAAACTACCTCATCAATTTGTGGAAAAATCTCTATGGGAGGGTGTTTCTGACATCCATACTATTGACTTAGAGAGAGAAATCAGCTAAACAAAGTCTTAACTGCATGCTGCTAGAGAGGATACCTATACTATACTATATTTTAAACAGTACATTTTACCTTAATCTATATATATTTATATATATTCTGTCACAACCTGACCTCACAGTCTGAATTGTTAACACAATTTAAGTAAGTAAACACCAAAATAATCAATAGAGTTTAATATGTCTATCAGTAAATCAGTATGTCTGCAATGTCTGTGAGTGAAGGGTGAGCTGTATATGTATAAATGTAAAACCCAGAACACAAACAAAAAACCAACAGCTCAGCTCCACCCCTACTTCCTGAAACAAAGAAAGTAAACAACCAAAGAAAGAGGAACAGAATAAGGCCAACCCTAGGGCCGTCACAATTCTTAATATATTTTATGTTCTGGAGTATGTAACAAAAGTAATTTCCCCCAGAGATTATTAAAATATTTCTGATTCTGATTCTGATATACGCTTCAAAAATGGAGCGAAGCCTGCGAGCTAGTTCAGGCAGTCAACTCGAGCTGCGCTGATTACACACATGACATGCCTTATTCCATAATCACTAACCAAGTGCTCCCTTCCAGTCTGGCGGCCTATTTAAACTGCACAATTTCCCAGCTCTCCCTCTGCTCTGTCAATGCCGCTGTTGCCCTGCAGCCGTGTTGCTGCTGCTGCTGCTGCGCTGTAAGCCCCACCACCACCCCAGCATCCACCTGTAGGCTCCGACTGGGGGTTAAGGTATTTGAGCATCACTCCCCAATATCTCTATGTAAACATATCTGTGTGGAGTGATGAGGTCGGAGCCTAGACGCCAAAATCTAAATATGCTATACTGCTGTAATAAACATTTCAAACATGAGTTCGCTGACTGAACTGGCATTCTGACATCAAATCTACACATAATATATATATATATAATGTAATAATTACACATGGAGATACAAAACACATGAGAGCAGCCCACAAACCATGAAACATAAAAACACCCTGCACATAAGATTAGATTTTCAGATTCTATATATTTCATTTATAATTAATTGCAGTATTACAAACTGTAATGATTTTTCAAAATGTTGTTGTTCTCCAGTAACAATGCTCAAACTCCTCACTCAGCTTTATTGATATATCATACATTTGCTTTGATTCAGATCTGGAAAAAGAGAAAACCCTTTAACAGGGTAAAAACTGAAGCTACCTAAATTCTGCCAGAACTACTGTAGTCCTGGACGAATGATCTCCTGTCTCTCCTCACTGATCAGGCCTGTTGACGAGCAGTTATCAAATATCAGCAGGGTCGAGGTTCCAACTGGAGCCACTGAGAATGACTTTGGCAGGATTAAATAGATTTCATCAGAAGAAAACAAAGTCATGTACAATCCTGCTGAAAGGAGTTATAAGGAATGAAATTTTAAGAATGTTCCAACAGCATCATTTTCTTAGTAAGCTGAGCTGTTATTGATGAGACAACTGAGGCACTAAAACAAACAAAGATCGGAAAGGTGGACAGGGAGGTCAGTCACACAGCACAAAGGTAGATGAACAGGGTGTAGATGAGAGGAAACAACAGCTCAGATTCAGAGTTGAACTGTGGTGAACACAATGCTGACACATTCATTTGCACTGTTAACCTGTAACAAACTGTCTATATAGAGTTGCCCTTTGAGGAGATGGAGAGTCCCAAAATGGAGGAAGCTATCGTAGCTTATTAGCTGCGTATCATGATCCAGTTTTATTGAAGCTCCTCTGTCAGAGTATAAAATGCTCCAAAGAGACTTGGTTTGCATATAGTTGAGGCGTGATCACATTATAGCTCACAATCAGCAGCTTCGGGGGCACCTATCAGACTAGACAGCAACCCAGAGGCCTCAGGGAAATCTGTCTCTGTCCCCAGTAGTGTACATATACTCAAAAGTGAACGCCCAAATGCCACACCATCTATAGAGTGACTCAAAAACTCCAGTCCCTTTCCCCTGATGCTCTGTGCTTGTTAATGGGAGATTTTAATAACTCCAAATTGAACAAATCCATGAATCTATATAGGGTGGGCGCTATGAATTTTTATAGCAAAATATGTAGAATTCAAAAGCTCTGTGTTAAAAAAGTCCAGATTTGGATCTGAATCAATCAAGAACACTAGTAAAATAGGTTTGGGGGTTTAGTTACTGTAATACTTACCTTGTGTATATCCATGTTAATGTAATAATGAAGTGATTTAAGTTATACTTGAGTGCTGATGTTTGTGTATTTTTAGTTTTACACTGGTCTTATAAGTAAAGCATGTTAACATCACTTAGTGGTCCTGTATGGATGTGCTGACCTTGCTGCATAAATGGAAGGGAAAATTCTGTGAGGCCATATTTTGATGAACAGATTGTTTTGTATGTAAAATCAAAGTATAACAACTACAGCTGCAAAATAAATGTAGAGTAGAAAGTATGAAGTACACTAAAAGGAACAACGCCTTCTGGATATTGTTATTTCCATCTGTGAGTACTAGAGGCAAAGTTACAGGAGTCAAACTATGAGACAATTTCTGAGTTTGATTTTGGTTTGTTTTGGTTTCACAGATGGTGCACCATGAAGTCCTAAGACAGTGGTTCCCAAACCTTTTCATTAAAGGACCACCTCTTTTCTATTATTGAATAAACTAAAAACCCCTGATTAGGTGACCTATTTTATAGATATTATATCCAATGCATAACAATAACTGATACTGGATGTGTGTTTAGTGTGAAGGAACTGTGATTATTGTTGTTATTGCTTGTGTTCAGGTGTCATATCCTGTGAGATGTCTTTATATCTTAAATAATAAAACCTTAAAAAAACAACGTAATTGTTCCAATAAATATTTCACTGACAAGAAGAGTCTTCACTCTTCACCGGTAAATAATGTGAAAACTCAGTTATGCCTGTTCTCAAGAAATTAATTTTGGCAGTGATATAGAATGACTTATATCTGGTACACAGGGGGCAAACCCTTACTTTGATTCAGATAGAGTGTAAAAACATTGTAATCAGATATCTAAGACCTTCTAGTGTCTGCTTTATTTGAATGACTTTGGATGTTACACTAATGTACCAGCTTTAAAGACGGGTTGCAGCAGCATTTAATCGGAAACAAATCAACTCATTTCAATGAAAATGGTACAATTGGTGTTTTTGCTTAGAGAGGTTGCATTGAGTTCAACTGTAGTGACATCTCTGCCCATCTTCTTTTCTTTTTCCTCGATGGCATTTTGACTGTTTTTTTGTGGAGACCTTATGTGGTTGGCTCCTTTCCACGCAACCACTGCTTCTCGTCTTAGATCTAACCAGCCATGAGCACCTGGAACTTTACAGTCACTAGACTGTTTGCAACCTATTACTTGCCTGTAAGTGTGGTTTTGGCAGGTTTCACAGATTTCTTACGAAGGTAGAAGCATGTCTGGTAAAAAAAAAAAAACTTTTGGGAAGAAGGTAGAAGCATGTCTGGTAAAAAAATGACCCTTTCTTCGGAAGAGGGGGAGGCGTGTCGGGTAAAGGGAAAACCAACCCTTTCTTGAGAAGAAGGTGGAGGTGCGACAAAATGGAACGTTCAGTAGCTGGTTTCTTCAAGCCCGAGGGTGAACTAAAGCATCTGCACAATGACAACCTCACTTCAACTTCTGCTCTTGTTGAGCAACATCACATCCTGCTGCTTTGCTCTGTATCAGAATCAGAATCACGTTCATTGCCAAGTTGGTTTTCATATACAAAGAATTTGCATTGATATATTGCTGCTTAAAAATAAAGATTGAATGAAAAACTTTAAAAAAAGGATGAAGCGAGTGCTGCAAGTCAAGTGGCAAAAATGGAAAACTGACAATGACATGAAAAACTATTATAGAAACCACAATAGAATGAGTAAATAACTACAGCAGTGAAATAAATGTAGTGGAGTTGAAGTATTAAGTTCTCTAAAATTTAAGTATAC